>NC_139813.1:13547758-13817564 GCF_963457635.1 Microchirus variegatus
TATTCAAATCTGCCACATATTTCAATAGGAGCATACTGAGGACAAACTTTACATGACTCACTTGTACTCATATTTAAGTGTAATCAGAGCTTAAATGCAATGAAAACAACATGTTTTGTACAGGGTGTGAACTTTCTCAAGTTGACTTTTCTGTAGTTTTCACATAATTTTGTACAAACACTTCTGAAAAAACTTAATTTAAACTAAGATTTCAATCTGAGGGTTGGTGTTGATCTTTCTTTTTGTATTCAGTAAACATTGAGCATACATCCTGCATCTGTCTCAGTCATGGTTCTCTGTGGCTAAAGTCACAGCCATCTTCTCTGCTACATACCATGTGGTTGCTGCCTCTTTTAGTTGTTTTGCAGAACCGTTCTGTGGCTGCAGTTAAATATAAAGACGTGATTGCAAAAAGAGATTCGCTGTGAAAAGCATCATTAAAAATGTGCAAGTGCAACAGGTCGAGTACATCCCTGCATAAATTACTCTCTGAAAAGAAGAAATGTTGCCTCTAATTTTAACTGCTGTTCTCTCTCTGCGGAAAATGAACTTAGAAATGTAAAAAGAAGTTATAATATTTGGGTTTCACTTTCCATTTAACTGTAAGACTCTCTGTCTTACAGCTGTAACAGACAAGCCCACAGTTTAAAAACGACACCAAACCTTCCGACATGAATTATCACCTCTGCTCGAGAGAAGAGGAAGGACAACTCCTGCTCCCCGATTCATCAGACTGTCTCAATACAATTGCACAGTCAGCCCTAGATCAAGCACACCATTTATTAACCGGAATCTCTTGGTGTCAGGCACAACACCTCATTCATTCTACCACTGTGCTGATCCCATGGGCCTTTTACTCCAAGACAAGTGGATAGATCTTCCTGTTCAGGACCTGTGGCTGTCTGGCACATAAACATTACAACTGTTTTGGTTTAGATGTTTTGCCTTTGTTTTTTTGTATTTGTTTTTTTTTTTTTTAAACTGTGTGAGACCTCTCTCTCCTTAGGGAGGCATAGTGATTTTCTCTTTATCCCCTTTGCCCCTAAGACTCCTGAGATTATTGAAGTGAAGGAGGAAGAAGATGGTACAGGACAAAGACAAATCAAGTTTCAAGTGCATAAATGGTGTAGATACTTTAGAAATATCAATGTTATAAGAAAGGTATATGCCTGACTTTTTTGGTTTGTTGTTATAAAACAAGTGGCAACAAGTAATGATGTCAGCCCGAAGAATCTGAAATTGAATTTAAGACGTGTTTCCATCATGGTACAGTTCAGTTTGATACAGTATGGTACAGTATGGTTTGGAATGGTGTGCTCTGTGGCCGATGGCCGTGTCATCGAGATACTTAGGCCCCGTCCCAATACCTCCCCTAACCCTCAATTGTTGCTTTAAACCTAAATTTTGCGCATTCTCATGTAGGGGGGGCAAGAGGGAGTGTAATTTTTTCAAAAATTTAGTGAAATTACCCATGATGCTTTGCAAATTCAGCGAGCCGGCTGATTTTTTTCAACAAAGATGGCGGCCACATCTGCAGAGGAAGTATATTTTATATGTCGAAATGTGTAGGAATATATTGGTTTGATATACATCCAAAGGACCGTTGAGCTTTGAACACTAATGTCGTGTGCTTTGAGAGAGTGGTAACACTCTCCACCGGTAGAATTGTCAACATGTGACGTAGGTTAGCACGTTCGTTACGTTCACTACGCTAATTTACATATAGAGGTGTCCCAATTCCATAGGGAAGCCACTTCCCCAAACGAGGGGAATTTGCGGTTGTGGGCACTCCAAACCAAGCGGAAATTTTAAGGGGGCGAAATGGGACGGGGCCATAGTGGAGAGTTGTACCGGTGCACCAACAACGAATGATAACATTCAACACGACGCGACAGACACACAAGCAACACAACGGACCACATCAAAGCAGGTTGTTGTTTTTTTCTGCTCAGTTTGTGGCTGTTGTCTCAACAAAAACTCAAGCTTTGTATGAGAATAGAGTGTTGTAGTGAAGACACGGTCGCAAGAGAGTGACACTTTTCTGTCGCCCAATCAGCCGACTGTCGTGGGTCGAGCTCCACCTGTACCATACCCTTACTCTGGTACCCCAAGGGAAGCACAACAAAAAAATGGAACGGTTGGGGCCGGTTATTTTGGTACTATTCTTAATGGAAACGCAAAAAAATACGTATGGTACCGAACCAAACTGCTCCACTCGGTGGAAACACACCATTTGAAAAGATGTGGTTTGACCATCCCCAGACCAGTTGAGGTTTGGCACTCATATGGACAATACCCGCTGCCATTTACAAAGGTGTCCTCTTATATACTACGGTTTGTTGTGCTTTATTGTCTATTTATCTCTAAATGGTAACTCAATTTACAAAATTGGCTATTGAAGAAGGCCTGAATGGAGATCATCGAATAGAATAAGATGTCTGTCAATACACATTCAGTATTGTAGAGCAAAATTGGCTGCAGCCCTACCAGTGCAAGATTGTTTATATTAAGAAAGTATTTTTTTAAATACATTTAGAGAACTCTAGAAACGTAAAGAAATGTACACACATGCAAACAGAAGACATTTCACAGTGCAGCATTTAGTGTGTTAATGACTGTGAGGTATTCAGACTGTTTGACCTGCACTGTCTGCCCGAGTGCCGCACTTCAAAATAGAGTGTCTGGGGTCAAATGGAACTTTTAGTAATATGTCCTTTGTCTTTTGAGGCAGCGGGAACTATAAATCTCCTGCAGGGAGAGGAGAGGGCGACCAATGATAAAACCAATAAAATACCTGATATCCAGACTGTTCTAAAAACTCAAATAGTCAAGAAAGTGGACCGAGAAGCCACTTTGTCAGACAAATATCTTCCGAAGAACAAAAAAAACAAAATTGCCACTCGCATTAAAATGTTTTAGCCCCGAGGACGGCACAGTGGGCTCGACGTGCATTGACTGACGAACAGTTCAGCAATGCTTGGTGACAGACAGCGACTGGCAGGTGCACTCTCTCAGTAATTTGTTTTGTTTTTGTTTGGTTTGCCTTTTTTGTAACGCGGGAATAATGCAACATAGACTCTGCACTGTCTGCGACAAACCACACACCACCCAAGGCCAGTCCAAAGAAAAAGCGAACACAGTGGTTTTGACACTTGAGAACTTCATGAGCAATGGCAGACGCATTGAATATGGAGTGGCATGACATATCAGTCTATTATTTTGACTTCATAAGCAAAATTTCGGTTGAAATGGCCATATGAATGATTCACTTATCAGTTTTTCCTCGCTGGAATAAAGTGTGCTCCATTTGTTGCACATTACAGTCTCTTTTTAAAGTACCTTTTTTTGAAATTTCACCCTTCCTCCTCTATAAAAGGTTTATTGATGCCTGCCTTGTCACAGTCTCTGTCAGCTCGCAGTAACATTAGAACGACTGCCTGTTCCGTCATTGTCACTGCAGTTGTGGTAAGAGCACGAGCAAGATGAGGAAGTAAGATGTTAAGGAGAGCACGGGATGTAATTCAACTCGCCTCATTGTTTCGCACCTTGGGTTTTATCGCACCTGGTTGAACGTTTCTCTCTGATATACTGCCTCGTGCTTAGCTAGATTTTGAAAGAATGGGATACAGAGTACAGCTCCGGCTCTCAGTCATGTGGCGTTTGGTCGACTGTAGGTGCATTTAAAGTTCTCAGTTGGTCATTAAATCAAGTACATGCATGCACTGTTGTGTTCCAGCTACAAAGTTACTTAGTAGAGACCCCTGTTAACTGTGGGTCACACCCTGTGGCCCATTATGTTTCTATAAATACGTGAAACTTTAGAAATGGGGCTATTAAAGGTCTGTGGGCGAACACATTGACATACATGTATGCAGAAATTATACATTAGAAACAAAAGGCAATGGATTTCTATGCACAGATCACCTGAAGACATGAGTTTTACTATAACTATTACTATTTCATTCTGTCTGTGCATGTGTAAGCAGCCATAGTAGATCTTAACCTTGGATTTTTTCAAAGTTTTCTATCACTGCTTTAAACCGTCACACATCGTCTTTGAAATCATTTAAAAAAAATAAAATGTTGAATCACGACAGCATTCTGTGGCATTGACTATTATTGAATATTCTTCAGTGAAAATACAAGGTTTAATAAATATGGAATAGGCTTACGCTCATCCCTGCTGCTAAACAACTGTAATCCAAGCTTTGAGCCACGTACTGCAACACCAGCAGATGAATGAGCTCTAATCTTAATGAAAGTAAAATGTAAAATTTCCCTTCAGCTGTGGAAATTTTTAATTTCTTTTGCTAATATTACAGCAGTAGTAGAGAAAAACCTGACATTTATATACCTGTTAATTAAATTCAATGTGCACACATGTAAACACACAGTTCAAATGGTGTGTTTAAAGTCATAAACAAGCTCAGAACCACTGCTGCCTCTTCTTTCCACTCTATTTCCCTGTCTCTTCTCCTCTCTATTTCTTGGGATCCATACATGACAGATATAAATGGAAATGTCAGCAGTGGAGCAGCTCTCCAATCCTCAGTGTAGGATAATGGCCGATCTGCTGGGGATTTCCAAAGGGGACTTGTCTCTAACCCCCACATCCTCAATTACCAACCCACCAATAGGCACCTAAACGGTCTCTGCAGTGTAAGGATGAGCTGAGAGACAAAAAACTGAGGAATTAAATATATAAAAAGGATATTTTACAGTGCATATGCCAACTATAGGTAATATAGCCCTATAGTTATAGCTGTTATCTTGAATGTAAAACAAAATGTACTGGAACTCTACTGAGTTTGCTGCAATGATAATCGGTCACCGGTTGTTCTGAAAGATATGACACAAGATACCATACAATTAAAATTAATACACTATCAACACTAGTCCAGTGCCCGTAGGAAGTTCCTATAGTGGGAGCTGAAGAAGATTTTTCAGTTATGGTAATGCATGATAAGGAACGTAAAGGCTAACATAATACAAACACTGTGCAACCTCCGTAGCCTGGCAGTCACAACAGCTAGCTACGCTAATGCTAAAAATTTAAAAAATTGCGTTGTGCCTAATGAGGTTGCACAGTGTTTGTATTATGTTAGCCCTACGCTAATGCTAATCGTAGCCTCGCTAGTTTATCTGGGGTCGTACCTATGTTCCCTGGGTCCTATGTTCCCCGTTTTTCCCAAAAAAGGTCCTATGTTCCCCACTTTGTGGAAGCCTGGGTGTGGAGCTCCAAGGTAAAGGGTTAGGGTTAGGGTAAGGGGTAGGGTCCTATGTTCCCCAGGTCCTTAGGGTGAAAGCGGGGAACATAGGACCCTTTTTCTAAAAAAGGGTCCTATGTTCCCCATTCACATACAAAGCGGGGAACATAGGACCCTTTGGGTGAACAGCGGGGAACATAGGACCCTTGTTTAGAGAAAGGGTCCTATGTTCCCCGGTCACATACAAAGTGGGGAACATAGGACCCGGGGAACATAGATACGGTCCCGTTTACCTTTTGGAAACAGGTTCGCTGCAAAGTAGTAGCATGCTAAATTACACAACACAGTACACAACACATTCAGATATTGTGTTTTTGTCGCATAAAAGGACCGATCCACATTATTTTCTCTCATTGCTGCAGCTTCATTCATCATTTTTATCACACGTTTGTGATTACATTGACAACCACAGTCACACAGTCATGCTAAAACACATTTTGACACATGTATTTATACTGAGTGGATTACAGAAGTCCCCTGATGACATGACCTGCCCCTGGGATCCTCTGTGGGAAGGATAGAAAACGGTGTAATATCTTGCTCATTGTTGCTGACTGTTAATGAGCTCATTGTTGCTGACTGTTAATGAGGCCAGGTGCAGTGGAAATGTGCATCGTGCTCGCGTTTTGGGCATCTCTGCTGAACGTTGGAACAGTCTAATGAAGAGGAATTGTTCCTGTCAACCTGCATTAGACGACACGCTGTAAATTTCGACCTGTGAAATCCATCATATTGTGGGAAGTAATCATGCATGCGTAATTGCACCATGAACACAGCATTACTCCAAAAGCAAATAAATGCTTTTTGAAAATCCCTTGTTCTACAAGAATAACAGAGAGCAAGCCTCCCAAGCCCCTTGAGTTACCCGCCAGGGATTTGCCACATATGGTACAACATGAAGGTAAACATGCACGTTCAGGAGGCAGCTTGTTGTCATCTGCTATGACTATAATGTTTTTTTTGTGGCCATAATCTTATTTTTGTGTGAGAATTTTTAGATATTAACATAATATCTGTACAATTTTGACCCCAGTGGATCTGTACTGAGCTGACAGAAACCTGGACCGGTTGATATGTTCATAGATATTTTTGTGTCTTCACTAGAGTTGCACGATACCCACGGTACACCGCGGTGCCAAATCGTTACGGTTCCTACGATACTAGAAAATCTACAGGACGGTAATACCGTGGATTATTTATTAGTTATGAACTAATAAACATGCACCAAACAACATTATAAGTAATTAATAAGTATTACAAATACATTGCAGTTCATAAAAATAATAATTATAAAATTACAGTTTAATTGTGGAACTAAAACAATGTGCGAACCTAACTTCAGATGGGTGTTAATTACAAGGTGTATATGTTTTTCAGTGTCTGTTTGTTTGATGCACTACTGCAGATTCATCATGTTTGTAGTCTGATTATATAAAGAGGAATTGGAATTGAATTAAGAGGAGCAGGACAAAGTGCGTGTTTACTTCATCCAACTCCTTTTCAAACATGCAAAATGCATTTGTTGTGAATTCATGTTTGAAATAAACTTATAAATAAACTAAAATAAGTGGGTATAGTGCCAGTCGCCGCTTACTTTTCTGGCATTGAAATCATAAACAGAACAACTGTAATGTAATTCTGAAGTCTGGCAGAGGCATTTACCATTTACCATCCTGTCCACCGAAAGCCCAGCTCGACATTTTGTGCTTCTTTAAAATAGATAGAGCATAATGTGTCTGTCTGCTTTGCATAAAGTCAGAGCAGAAGCATTCGGCTTTAAAACGTGTATCATAAGACGTTTACTAAACCACTTTAAAAGGTGTATTATAACACATTTAGCCAATGTGTTAACTAAAATCACATCAAACGTCCCTCCAGGTCACTAATACATTTTTTATTTCTTGCTACTTTCTTTGCATTTTGGCTTTGGGTAAGTAATAACTTAAGCAAACTGTTTTCTGGCGTACATTTTAGCCTGAGGATAAGTGGCACTAATGTTGTCTAATAAGACTGAATTACTTTATCAAGCCTGACAATGTGTTTGCGGTAATAGATTTCACATAGGCAGGGACAGACATTTTGTTTTGTGATTGCAAGTAATTGGAAAGAAGTGGGAAAGTCACTGAGTCAGATGTTAGTTTCTGTTGGGTGACATTTTTAATTAAAGCATTTTGCCTTTAAAGTGTTGATGAAGGATGACAGGCTGAATACATTCAGTTTATTCAAAGGCATCACATCATGGTGTGTGGGATGCTGAAGATTCTGGTAGTAGTAGAAGTAGTAGTAGTTAGACTTTTGTTTTTTTGCTAATCAGTTTTATGCTCCTACGAACTGCCTACAAAGCGTTTGAGTGGTCATCAAGACTTGAAAAGTGTTATATAAATACAAACCATTTACCATTTAGAAGTAATTGGTCCATTCAGTTGACACAGCATCGAATCTTGTCAGTTTCAGAGAATTTAGATGTTGCACAAGATACAAATCAGTACTACCTAATAGGTCATCATTCTCCATCCATAATCTACCGGTTTATCCTCCACCAGAGGGTCGCTGTGCCCATCTCAGCTGACATAGGGCGATAGGCTTGGTACAGACAGTTCGCCAGTCCATCGCAGGGCCACACATAGGGACAAACAATTCATAATCCCCAACTCTGCATGTTTTTAGACTTTGAGAGGAAGCCAGAGAAAACCCACGCACACTTGGGGAGAACACGCAAACTCCATGCAGAAAGGCCCTTGTTCCAACCGTGGCTCGAACCCAGGTCTTCTTGCTGCAAAGGCAAGATCGCTTACCACTACACCCAACTGTGTGGTCGTCAGTCTCGTGCTCAGTTATTCTTATTTGAAGGTGCATCAACATTTTTGGCTGGCATCCATGTGTTTAAATCACTCCTCACAATCGCTGGCTTTTCCACCAGTTTAGCAGCTACGAGCTGACGAAGCTCATCATCTGACGACATTCGTGCATAATGAAAACTGAGAAACTCCCCCGCTCTTCATGATATCTATACAGCATAGTATATTATCCTGATGGGAGATATTTGATTATATAAACACTGCCGTTGAATTTAAAAAAAAAAAATCTGGGGCCCTGATTTCTCAATAAATTAGACTCTTCAGCTGCAGTACTTTGTAAATCCTTGGGGTGGCACTTATCACAGGAATAAAGACGTGTGGATTAAGAAGTTGACAACAGATCAAAAGATTAGGGAAAGTGAGATGTCTAAATTTGGAGCTACTACAGTTGGCTACGGTGAAACATTGTTTTGAGTAGCATTGCATGCCGTTAGATACACATTTTGCCGACCATCCCTACAAACCGCACAAGTGTATCCATAGATAGCGGAGGTTTCAGTGCTTATGTGACATGCTAATCATACTAAATCCCTCCCCGTACTTCACTCATAAAGAACTCTTGATTGGTCACCACGTGGCAGATAATCCATGACTGTGAATACTCGATGTCTTTGTAGAGAAAGCTCGGAGCAATCGTCTTCAACCATAACTCCTACAATGAAATGGGGGAAGCAATGAAGATGAAATTAATGAGACATTTAGCTGCAAATAAAAAAGAACAATGACACGCAAAGAAAGTTGATGTTTGCACAAAAGGTGGTTTTGACTCCGCGGGTCTCCAAATACAGTACGACACAATGAGTCATAAAGAAATGACTTTACGAGTGGGTAAAGGAAAATGGTGTTATTGCTTATTTAAGAAGATGTAGAAGACACATTAAATAAAGAAAAAATACACTGACATTGAGCTGCTACTTTTGGCTACAACAGTAGAATATTAAAAACCTAAATTGGACATTCACTTTAATTCCTTTGGTGGTGAAACCAGCTCTGGCTCTCCATGGAGCTTGATTGCCAGTCGTAAAGCGTAACAATATCAGGCTGGGGTATAGTGTGTGAGTGTGTGTGTGTGGAAGGAAACTCAGGTCTAACAATATCAATAAACACCTCAACTATATAATTCCCTTTTTCACTCTGAGCATGCACATATGTACGCGCACAACGCATCAGCAATTCAATCAACCACGATCCAGACGGAGAGAGCTGTTTAAGTGGCCAGACGTAACAAGGGTGAAATCCTCATCTGTTGTATTACTGCCATAGCTTTAAGTGCAATGAAACTCCACATCTGCCAGATATTGACCCGAGAAGTTTCATCACTTTAATGCGTCTGACTGCGCAGAACTACAGTATACATCAAATATTTAATAAACAAAAACAATGTCTGCAGGTCAGACAAACACAGTTTGTTTTTAATATATATGTGTATATATATATATATATATACATGTATGTATGTGTATATATATATATTATATATGTCCAGATTTTTATCGGCTGCTTCTTACAGCTCAATAAACTACCCTCTGGAAAGGGCGACCAGAACAAGTATGGCGGACAACTCGAGTGTCTTTAAGAGGTTTTATTCTAAACACAATTCAATACACTACTTAATAGGTTGTAAACCGGCAAAGCATACAGGTTCTGATGATCAGTTACAGATGAAAACACACGAATAAGGGGTTGGTTATATATGAGAAGCGCCTTGGATGTTAAGGCTTTGATTGCGATTGCTTTGATGACGATCCCACTCTGATTCCGTACAGAATGCGCTGAATAACTGCTAGAAAGTTCTACACCTCCCACTTGGCTTCCTGGTTCTTGAACCCAAGTAAGCCATAACAACGGTTCAAACAGTTATAGAGATTATAGATTACAATTAATTCATCAATGATAATAATTAAGACTTAAGCAGATGTAACATTTACCTAAAGTACATAAAGTCACGTCCTTAAACAGGAACGAGCTACCTACATCAACGCATTACACACGATGTGCGTAATTAAAGGTTTGTTCCCTAAACAAAGTTCATTGATTACATGTCAATCAGTCCAGAATGAATAAGTGTCCTCACGGTATCCTGGGGGGGGGGGGTCTTGATCCTTAACCGAAACACTCCACCAATTGGTGGAGGGGTAGGTCGGGTATTCTGCAGCGATGGTTTACTCCTGCTCCTCCACTGGTGGTAGGACTACCGGCGGCCTGACATCCCTGTGGAGGATGGCGAAGGGGCAACTTTCTATCCCCTGGCCTCTCTCGCAATGCCCGCCAGAGACTGGACAACTTCGGCAAGTTCTTGCTTTCGAGTCTCGTACCACGCCTTTTGCATCGGGATAAACTTCTACGACTCGCTCTAGCCTGAATTGGTCCCTCAATGCATTTTGGTCGGCCAACCACACCAAGCCTCCAATTGCCATTTCTAGTAAGTGTATGCCACTTCCGCCGGACGAAAAGGCTCGGGTCCTCCGGTTGGCTCCACCGTTTCCAGAACTCATTGACTTCAATTTGAATTGCTCTCAGTCTCAAGACGGGGTAGGTTGGATATTTAGATCCTTGAGTGTCCCCGCTGGGAGTGATAACTCCTACCGACTCATCTCGTACCTGGGCCCTGGCACCAATAGTCCTCTTGTTAGGTAGACTGGCTGCTATGTAGGGAAGGGCTTGGAACTCTGGCGTTGTCAGGTTGCCCTCCTCACCAATGTTACTCAGTGCTCTTTTGAGCGCGCGGACTGCTGCTTCAGCTGCTTCGTTCCGGTGTAGAGAGTCTGCTGGGTGGGACACCCAAGTCCAATCGGTCCCTGTGGCTGCCGCCTTTGCCTGGATCTGGTCTTTATCGACATTATTTAGAAACCTATAAGGTTCCTTCAGCACTGGCCTGACGCCTACAAAATTCCCTTGATCTAACCAAAGCTTCCTTGGGTGGCCCCTGAGAGCTGCGAAGTGCTGGTACGTCTTCAAGGACCCTTCTGTTGACGAGTCTTCTACGATGTCAGCGTGAATTGCTTTTGATGCCGCACAGCTGAACACTACACCCAACACTTTCATCTTCTTCTTTCTTCGTCTAACAGTGTCTCTGATAGCGTAGGGCCCGAAGAGGTTAAGTGCCATTAACTCAAAGGGTGAGGCAACGCCCTCCTGGTTAATCGAGGCGTTGTTGGGGGCCAAGGGCACTCCGGGGGGCACGCCGGGCTCTCCCTGGCTGAAACCCTGGACTCTGCCGTAGCACCACAGCAATCCTGAGGCCTCGTCCTTGCTGACAACGAGCCAGTTAAGCGTTGTTACAGGGAATGGGACTCCCTGTTGAGTGGCCAGGCACAGGTCTAGGAATTCAACTTTGAGTTCTTTCACTGTCAGTGTTGCCTCCCACTTTGCTGGAATAGGGGCTCTCAGTGTATGAGCCAACCACTTCTCCGCTAGTGGGGGTCCATCTGGAAACATCACGTGGTGGATGATTCTAACCCTGTACCACCTGCCTCTATCCCAGGGGTTGTTCCGCCCGGCAATCTGGCTCAGTAGGACACAACGAGGTTTCCGGAGTCCTGGTGTCTCTATTTCCACTTCTTCTTCAGTGGGGTCAATTCCAGTTCCCCTCTTCTCCCCTCTCTTAGAGGAGTTAATAGGGGCCATCATTAAGGGAAACAATCCTCCTTGCACAAGGTTGTTGTTTTCTCCCCTTAGTTGATTGGATGGCACCAGAGTCTGGGTTGGTTTTGTCTCGTCCTTCCTCCCACTTTGACCTAACTGGACCCAGGGTTTAAGGTAAAAAACCCCTCCTTTCAGGGTCTTTTGCACTGCTTTCAGGTAAAAAAACCCTCCTTTCAGGGTCTTTTGCACTGCTTTCAGGATCTCATCTCGGTGCTGTAGGTTGTTGTGGGAGGCGTTTTCCTCTATTACTCCTTTTTCCTCTTTGATGTCAGTGAACTGGGGTAACTTTGCGGTCTCGCTCATAGCTGCCTGTGCGATGTATACAGTGGGCTTGTCTCCCATGTTTACTTTCACTGCAGTGTGGTCCTCAATCTCATCAGACGGCGAGTCTCGCCACAAGAATTGATGCATGTAGACTTCTTGTTCTTCCGGCCACATTGAATTGTGCATCTTGGAGATGTCACCCTCCCTGAATCTGAGGAGAACTGCTCTAATGGGGTTGAGGGCATCTGGGTATTTCTCAGCAGAGGCCACCATCTCGTCAGCGGCCTTCTCTACATCTGAACCTGGGTCCTTCTCAGTAGGGGCCATCATCTCGTCAGTGGCCTTCTCAGCATCTGAGCCTGGAGGCCTTACATGTCCCAGGGGATTATCATCATCGACGTCCAGGGTGGGTTTAGACGATTCGGTCCCCATCTCTGGCCCGGAATTCTCATCCACCTCTGGCTTGGCGTCATCTTCAGTCTCTGCCTCAGCCTGAGCAAAGCTGTCCTTACTCGGTGCGGGCTCAGATTCTGCGCAAGCATCTGCGTCAGTTACATCCTTTTCTGACTCGTGCCCTTCCACCGATGTCGTTGCTGCGGCTTCTGTTGCTGCCTTTGCTGTTGTTCGGACTTCCTCACTGCCCTTTTCTCTCGTCTTCCCTTTGGAGTGTTCTTCGACTTTGATAGCTGCTGCTCTCACCGCCCTGCTTGTTGTCACTTTTTGTAAGTGGTGTGATTTGCCAAGGGGACAGTTCCGCTGTACTGGGGTTCCAGTCCAGGACATGCAGGAACCATGTGGTGCACCACTTCCTTGTCTTATACTGGAGTTGACAGGGGTAGTACTGGGTTTCGGTGGTTGTGGTGTGCTGGTGGAGGTTTCCCGTTGGTATTTGGTGACCTTGCTGTCAAGGTGATGTTCCCATCCTTTCATCAGGTCTTCCTTGTCGTCTTGTAATGACGAAAGGAAACTCCATTTCTTTGTTCCATGTGGTTGGTAGTCTTTCCAGGTACTCACGGCGTTTCTGATTTTATCGAGTTTTTGGTCAAGTTTGGTACCTTGGTGCTCCTGCCATAATATTCGCGGTGATGTTTTGTCTTTACTGAGTGCTTCAGTTTTGTCAAAAATTGATTTAAACTCCGTAATGAAAGCGTCTATTTTGGGTTCTGCTTGCGTAAACCACAGTGTTTCTATGGTGGTGTGGTACTCTCGTATGGTGGCGTTTTTCTTTGCTAGGGCGTTGCCCTGTCGCCTCTTGAACTCATCCTCATCCATTGAGTCTTCCATCTTCTCTAGTGTCGCGGCATATTTAAAGCTTGTGCTAAGGAAGTTTTTGTAATCGGTGAGCAGCGTTTCTATACTTCTTTCGACTGGTTCATTTCCTGGTAAACTGGCCGTGGCGATGAGAAGGTCCATGTTTGTTGCGAGGACGTCTCTCGCTCTGGACCACTCCTGTTCTCGGTCCTCCAATTCTAGTTCGTTGCCAGCCATCTTACTTTTCTCTTGGCTCTCGATCAGTCCAACTGAAAAGATCAAAGACGGTTAGCAGTTGGGCCTCGGTAACAACGATAAGCGATACAGCCGCCCTGCGACGTCGATTCTTCGACGTCGTGGTAGCAGTTGCGTTGAGTCTCAGCAGCGTTGGCTTGTCTCCTTTGACGGCCAAGCGTTGACTCTTTGGTGGTTTGTTCGGTAACTATTGGCTCCTTTACCAGTAGTTGACACAGCTCCACTTTACTTTGCTCAGTAACTATTGGTTCCTTTACCAGTAGTTGGCGCAGCTCCGCTTTACTTGCAGCTGCGGTACTTCTTTTGCCTTCAACGGCCTCGTTAGCTCGCCTTCGGTTGCTCCGTCGCGGTGGCTGCTTTAGCCCTTTGACGGCCCTGTTGGCTCTTAGCTTTTTGCTCGTTGTGGTGGCGTTTTTGGTGGTCCCGACGATGTTCTTCAACGACGGGCGTTCCCCGCTCGGCACCGTGTTCTTCGACAACGATCCCTACCACGGTTTACAACTGTCCAGATTTTTATCGGCTGCTTCTTACAGCTCAATAAACTACCCTCTGGAAAGGGCGACCAGAACAAGTATGGCGGACAACTCGAGTGTCTTTAAGAGGTTTTATTCTAAACACAATTCAATACACTACTTAATAGGTTGTAAACCGGCAAAGCATACAGGTTCTGATGATCAGTTACAGATGAAAACACACGAATAAGGGGTTGGTTATATATGAGAAGCGCCTTGGATGTTAAGGCTTTGATTGCGATTGCTTTGATGACGATCCCACTCTGATTCCGTACAGAATGCGCTGTACTGCTGAATAACTGCTAGAAAGTTCTACAATATATGTGTGTGTATATACAGTACGTATATATGTGTATATACACACGTATTAATGTATATATGTGTATGCATATGTATATGTATGTATGGATATATGTATATATATATATATATGTTGAAGTCATTAAAAATAAGAGACATCATCGAGATGAAAATTTCGGTCTACATTGGTTGAACACATTTTTGCCTCATTTCTTTTTTTTTTTTTTACTTCATTTTGTTGTTTGGAAAGAAATTGCAGGTCAAAACAAAATGAAAATAGAAATGTCAAGCACTTTGTTTACAGGTATCTGCAGACAACTTTAATATGGTTGTATTAAAGTGTCTACACTGTTTTTGTGGACTTTGTGAGGTGGAACCCGCTTCCAAATATCATTATCATTTAAATAGATCTGTTAAATTCAGTGTACTGTCCCCATTCTGTAAAGGCAATGTTTATTTAAACGAGGCTATTTCTCTTATCTTCTGCTCGTCTTTGATCACAATTTCCAACTTTGCTGCATCTCCATCTCTGTGCCGGAAATGTATTCTTTACTCTATAGAGAGACGTTCTTTCTTTTAATCAATAGTTGGAGGTCAGAGAATTGTCTCAGCCTTGATCATTTTTAGAGTGTTTTCATCAGTCAAAGGAAATATGGGAGACACTTTTTTTCTGTGTTCAGTCGCTGAAACATGTTGGGAGAAAACTGTATACTCTCATCACAGTTCGATTTTGGAGTCCCCTTCCTCAGTTTCTGTGCAGAAAGCTGTAGTCATCTCTCAGCTACTGTGTCAAAACTTTGGGATCTATTATAACGGTTTACTGATGATGGATGTGTTTTTGAGCTCAACATGCAATAAACAAACCCGCGTATTGTCTTCCATTCCTCAGGTCTGCTTGCACCTCAGAGAATTGCTAATTTAGGTTTTTTTTTTTGTAGGTAGACAAAAAGAACACTTCTCTGCAGAGGGAACAGATCTTCTTGTGTGCTAAGTCAAAGCTTATATGAGCTTTATTCCATCAGGATTCAACCAAAGTGTGTAATAAGCAACACAATAGTTTGCACACAGTTTGTACACGGTGTAACAGGCCATAGTATACTCCCAATCCAGAATAAAGCTGAGGTTAAAGTGGCATATGCTAGATTATACCCCGGAGTATAAATTAGCCTAGGCCAGAATATACCCCTCTTGTGTAAAAAGATTTTGATTGCATTTACACAAGAATGACTTATTTGTTAAACTTTTATTGGGGTTTCAGCTGTGTCATGTAAGTAAAAGGTGCATTATGTAATAAATCTAAAGCAACTAGCCATAAAATCCTCCTAATATGTCACACAGACTCAGGAATAATGTTCATATAACAAACTGAACTCACCAACAACAACAGTACAGCCACAATATTTGCATTTAAAAAAATATTTTGCAGACTGCAAATCATGTTTATGTTTTGATATCATGTTTTGGCATGTGGCGCCACCTACCGCCGTCTACCAATCATTGCAGTCAGTAGAGTCTCAGCTGCCGAGCTTCCACGGGTTGCCAGTTACGTCAGAAAACTAAACCTAAAAGACCTTGGTATTTTGTATTTGAATGTAGTAACCGTTTTTGGCCACATTCTTATATATGGCACCTTTAAGTGAGAAAGATAACTTAAATCTTGCAATAAGACCACAACCCTGAACACTTTACAAGGCGACAAACCACCACATCAGTATCACCCTAAGGAATGTTTTATTTATGTGTTATGTAAAATATAGATTATTCCAGTATACTATACATGGGTTTATTCTTGGCAGAGGTTAATTTGGTCACTTACAAGGGGAGATACAGAGAAATGACACACCACCAAGTTCAGACAAGACGTTTTAGAGGTCATCATCCATTGCTATTGGCTGACACATATCACAAGCCACTCCTGCATGCAGTATCTCAAAGCACTATGAGTAGTAATATTATAGAGGGGGAAAAAACAGACCCAGCAGATAACTTGACGAACATACAAGATGAACAAATTCCCAAGGACAGATCAGCTGCAGCAGTAACCTGTACTAATCACCTAAAATGAGATCAGCAAACCAATTTTCTGTTTCACCAAACCAGCAAAAATCTTACTGTCCTTCAGTAGATCTGCAGCCTCCTTCTTTGTTGATTGGACTTCCTGGTGAAATAATCCTCCCCAACACCTCAGTACAAGGTGCTTTTTCTCAGTTAAACAACATTGACACTCGTATGTCGTTTTTTCGAATTGGAATCACAATCAGTAAATTGCAATTAAATTTTCAAGTTCTAATTCTTTAACTGGGAAAGAATAATATTGTGAATATTCCCCCTAATTTTCAAACTCATTTTAAATCTATGACAGTTATTTATTTAAAAGTCTTCCAATTTCAGTCACAATATTATGTCAGAAAAATCACAATTAATTTGTTTTAGCCCGCTCTAGACACTGTGTTTAACAGCTGCACTGACATGAAACAAAGTTTCTTCACACAGGACCCTTGTGTTTCACGCTACTTTGTACCAAAAATGTGAAAATACAGACCCATAACCTCAGGTCTTGATCCCAAACCAGCCAGGTTTGGAAATTGTTTTCTTTGGGGTCAAAACGGAAGAAAACGGCCAAATCCAAAAGGAATAGTATTTTGTTAGAAAAGCATGGAACCGATATAAGGGTTAGAGAGGTAACAAGAATACTTGATGCGCATCCTTTTTTTCCCTTTTTTGTATCTATAGGTGCTCTGTCATTTTCTAGCTGTCTAAGCTTCTCCTCCTTCATAGCGAGCGCTGAAAGCATCGAAATGCCAGCGAGGTGTGAAGTGCTCCATAATTCCATTTCAGAGGTGATTGGAACCTCCATTCTTGAAGTGCCGCATGTGCACGGGTTCTACCTGCAGACACTCAAGTGACAGAGGACATTTTCCACTCACTGGGCTGTGACACAGTCCAACCCTCCTTTTACCTCTCTGAGTGAGCCGCGAGTTTGAAGTAAAAATGTCTCTGATGTGATGCTTTTTCTTGAATTTTTCTCCTCCGGGGGGGGGGGAAACAATCGTCAGGATTTCTGCTGTCACAAAGTGAATCAACCAGCAAATTGCTTTTAACCCTTTTCAGCAAATTACAGAAAAAGTTTAAAAAAAAACTTCATCATTCAGCAAGTGTCAAGCGAAAAACCTTTTCTCTGATGAGCCTTTGTGGACAGAGCTGATGATATTCAACCAGAGAGTGAACAAATACCTTGGGCATTATAATAAAATCTCTGCTGTGTGATGTATGCTGGCGTTATCTTTCGCTGAGTATTGACGGATCCAGCCTTTGTCCGTTTAAGTGGCAGGGCTGACACTTCATTTTCGGCTTTACATCCCAGAATCCTTTCAAAAGGAAGGTGTTAGGCTTTAAGTTCCCTCTGTGCTTGCATAGGCTTTCTTTTTTGATACAAGGAGGAGCCCGGGCCATAAATCCTAATGCAGTTACTGCACAGGAGCAAAGAGACAGAGAGGCAGAGAGAGAGAGAGAGAGGGGATGAGCATTTTGATGAGAACAAAGAACAAGGAATGGAACAGTGTGGGGAAAAAAAGAGGAAGACAGAAGGAACATTGAATTCTCACTGGAGCATATTATGAGTGAAATAGAGGGGGGGGGGGGCTGTAAATTACAGGTAATCACGAGTTGGAGGATTTAAATCACTTGAATCAATGTCAAGGAGGAGAGAAAAGATATTGCACGCAGTCAACATTACAAAGCAGAGGAAACCAGGGCTGGCGTTAATGTCTGGGTGGAGAGGGGGAGTTAAAAGAGCGAGTGCCTGGGAGGAGGTCAGGAAAAGAGATGATGATTTTTCAATCTTCTCACCCTGTCTGTTGGCAGGTGCATGCACGCATCATTAAAGGGAGGAGGTGGCGGTGACTCACTGATGACCTTGACCGGTAACTTCTACATGAACACCGCTTCACGGGCAACAAGAGGAGTGTGCGAGCGAGATGAAATGCAACTCCTGCCAAAGAACATATGAGAGAGAGAGACGTAAGAACAAACATATTCACAGCATTAAAGCAATCTTTGTTCATTTATCACCTTTTTTTTTTTTTTTGTATGTCTCTCCTGTCTGCCTGGAGCTCAGCAATACTTGACACATCCTTTGTTCCAAAAAAAAAACAAATAAAGAACAAGAAAAGAGAAAAATAATAATTCTCAAGGTTTCCTCTCTCTCTCTCTCTCTCTCTCTCTTTAAATCAATACACAAATCACAACAGCAGCCTTCCCCTCCGATCGTTTTCACGCTGACATTTCCAAAAACAGACGGATTGTTAAGTTGCAGATAAATGCTGATTTCTAAGAAAAGAGGAATGGACACCTGTCCTTACTTCACCTTAGAGCTGCAGATAATGGCGATAATGAAATGTCCATCTGTCTGCTAGCAGAGGACCCAGAGGTTTTCAGCAATAAGCCAATATACTAAAGTCTGTATGTGTGTTTATTTTTTACCTCTCCACTTTTCTATAAATTAATCTTTAAGTGTGCAGCAGTATTTCAATATGAAAATCACACATGGATTTAATCCGTAAAAAAACCTAATTTCCATGTCCCAACTTTTACCTTTTTTGAGTCATCGACCTGAAGCTTGTTTCTTTTACATTATCTGTCCTCATGAAGCCGAGATTCCTCAGCGGCCATCAGCAAACAGCGGGCTCGCGCAAATTTTATCTACCTCTACCTGTCAAAGCGAGGGAGGGAGAAGCGAAAGCGAAGAGAAAGCCAGGAAATGAATTACAGCGCAAAAAATGGAGAGAGTCATCTATTGCTGATGACAGAATACACTCCGACTGGAGATAAGGAAATCCCATTTGTGGGGAAAAAGGCCACTCAGCACTTTTCATCATAACCTGTGAACACAGCAGGTCACCCTGGGTCACCAGATAGATAATACTGCTATGATGGTTAAGAGCCAAAAAAAGAAAAAATACATGTCAGGGATATTGTCACTGTGTGAACATGATTATCTGTGTAACACGGAAAATGGACCTGGATTTGTGGCTGGCTGCCCAGGGATACTCATGTCAGATTTAATACTGCATTAAATGAGTTTACAGCGGGAACATATGAAGATAAAATAAACTCAGTCCAAGAGGATATTTCTTTTCCTCCTTTTTTTTTTTTTTTTTTTTCTTTGCTGCAGCTGCAACAGTTCACATTCAGCTCCGGTGTGTATTTGTTTCTTGATGATCTCAGATTTCGTTGTCCCAGTGGTAAAGTTTTCATGATGGATTATTCCCAGGCTGCAGGGCAAGGAAAGTACATTGTTTATGTTAGTTGTTTTTGTTGCCCTGCTGACAAGCATTCTGCCCGGGTGAATGACTTTCTATACACTATATTTCTCGAAATAAAAAATATGGAATTATATCCAAGTATCCAGGGATGTCAAGCACAGGGAAGAATGGACGTTATCATTATAAATACGCAAAGGGCCAGGAAATGGTTTTAATGGCGTTACTTGCTCAATGTGTTAGAACTTACTTTGGCTATTTAGCTCTATGTATCTCCCCAGTGTCAGTTTCTCTTTTAATTACAGCCCCTGCTTTAGTGGGAATCAAAGAGAAACAATTAAAAGAAGATTGTTTTTAAAGCACTCAATCTAGCCAATTAATTGATTTGGAATACAAAGTAGCTGCAAACTTTCTACAAAGTTTAAAAGGGAAATTAATTAGGCTGAACTCGGAGAGATTGTATTTCCAAAAGAGGATGTTGTTGGTCAGGGACTGTTTAATGATACAGGCTAGAATGACTTCTTAACAGAATGTACACCTGAGCTAATGTGTAAAGTATTCAAGGCCACAGACTCAGACTTGGCTTCCACTTTAATCAGCCTCAGCAGAAATGAGCCATCGTGCCTGCGATCTCACAAACTCCTCTGAGGGAGATGGAAGACGAGCGAAGGAAGGCAAGGGATCTCCTGGCAGAGATACAGCTCAAATCTGGGATAAACCTTCAGCATCTTGTGTGCATTTCAATGCGGAGGAGTCTCAGGGAGCGGGTGTAAAAGTTGACATAATATTATAGCAGCAGTAGAAGGTTGTAGCCTGAGAAGCTCGCTCAAGACATCTCAGTTTGATCAATTAATAAACCGACTCACTTGTTCTGCTTGAGCGTGGTGGTGATGGATGTTGTTCCTGTACTCGCACAGCAAATCAATTACATCTCTGCCACAGGCTGCAATCAGCAAAATGTCAACTGGACACAAAACCGGCAATTATTATCATGTTTTCCCCCCCCCACACACACAGGTATTGATACCACAAGTGAGAATTTAAGCTCAAATTGAGCAATTCTTTACTGACACTGTGTTTGTGTCACAGAAAATACCCACTGTGTGACGACATCTGCACATATATTTGATTGTGAGATCAATTTTTTTTTTTTTTTAGGAAACGCTGTGAATCTAAATTCAAATATTTGCTCTTAACTGCTGCATTGTTTAATCTGTGCTCATGCATTTGTATAGTCACCACATCACGGCATACATTCTGCTGAAAGTGCAAGTCTCAATTTGGCGTCAAAGAGAAAGAGGAAAAACAAAAACCTCCCTTCATATCACTCAAGAAGAAAATCTTGAGAAGGAATCCGAGGCAGAATCAGACTCAAAAGATGTGTAGCCATCTGCCACGGCCGGTTGAAGCTTCAACAACAACAACAACAACAACAACAATAATGATTATTGTAATACTTTCATGAAATACACTACTGTGCAGAAGTCTCAGGGCACCAGCAGCTTTGTGGTTTTTATGTCTGTGATCATTGGCATTTGAATGATGTGACTGAAAATTGATCTTAAAAATTTGCATTAATATGATTAATTAGGGCTTGTGGGAATATAACACAATATATATATATATATTTTTTTTTTTCAACATACAGTGTAACTTAGTTACACCACTAATGGTTTAAGGTGGATTTCCACCGGGTGCGTTACAGAAGCGGAACGTCAGTGGCGCGGTTTTGCACCATCCTCTGCCCGGCGTCAATCCCATCATCAGGCGCGCTATGGCAACGCAGCGGTGCCTTGGGAGCCAGTGGTATTCACGTAAGATCACGCGGACGTGATTTTGTGAGATCCCGCGATAGACTGTGTGTATAAAGGAAACAACAACAACAACACAGCTTCTTTCATTCTCCGACTTCTCCGACGTGGAAGAAATGAGTGATGTGTCATAAATGATTTTATGTTTCTCCACTTCAACAGTCAGTCTCTCGTCGTACATTATGACTCTCCGAGACCCTCTGATCAATTGACTGTTGACTTGGTTGACACCTGTTACGACGTAATGTTGATGTGAAGTTGCAATAGGCACATCTAAGGCCCTTTTGAACACTTGTTCCCCTTTAACCTAATGCTTTTAATTTTCTCCAGCTAATACATGCACAGTTTAGCTCGAACACCTTTAGTCTAAACATTCACAGCAAACTGAGTGATGCCCACACAAAACTGATTTACTCATCTTTCTGTGCCTTAGACCCAAGGCCAAATTTGTCCTTCGACAGGCGTCTTTTGTGTGCTACACAGATGAGTTCAGATGAGTGAGAACTAGCTATAAAAAAAAAACGATGTAAACTTTCTCTGTGCCTCAGAGCCTCTGAGGTGTTTTCCACCTTGACACTCTCTCTTTGCAAAGACATAAACAGCGCTACAACAATCCATTTGATACTCAAGCTGTTATATCCTCGTCAGACATCTTAAAGGCGCCATATGTAAGAATGTGGCCAAAAATGGTTGCTACACTCAACTCAAGTTCAAAATACAGAAGTCATTTAGGTTTCGTTTTTCTCCGCTATTGTAGCTCAGACCTAACTGGCAACCAGTGGGTGCTCGGCAGCTGAGACTGCAATGATTGGTAGATGGCGGTAGGTGGCACCACATGCCAAAACATAATTTCAAACCGTAAACATTTGCGGTCTGCAATTTATTTATTTTTTTAATGCAAACATTTTGGCTGTACTGTTGTTGTTGGCAAGTTCAGTATGTTATATGAACATTATTCCTGAGTCTCTGTGACATATAAGTGGATTTTACAGCCAGATGCACCTTTAAAAAATAATTTGTCCACAACAGGGCTGCATTCCAGTTTTAATAGAGTCGGCTATAGTTCAAGTGTAAGGATAGGTCACACTAAATACTTGACATCTTAACCTGTAGAGAGTTAAGAGTAAGAGTTGTATTGATTCGTACCACTTGCTGAGGGTCACAGGGGGAGCAGGAGTCCTTGAGAGACATTGGGCGAGATGTGTGGTGAATGTATCGCATGTCACCGGTCCATGGCAGGGCCAACATACAGAGACAAATTCACTCATTTAATAAACAAACTAATGCATAAACATGATTTCAGTTTCATATTTTAATCCTACAGTCGATGGAGAGCAAACTCATTTTTTCCTTTCAGCCCATAATTTGAATTAATTTATTAATTTATTGTGCAGACAGTTGGATTGCGTAATTTTCACCAAAACAGAAATAGTTTTCTATAAAGGGTTCTCTGGATCAAAATGGTTCTTAGTGGAATCATTAGTTTTACCCGAGGATGTCACGAGGATTATCCAATGGGTGTGTTTATTATGTCGTAAAGTAGAATGTTGTAGTTCACATAGTTTTTGTGGCATCAGACCGAAACCCCGAAGTTACATACCGCCGACCTGTTCAGGCTTCGACGATGCCATTCACCCTGTTGTTAGTTGATTTACTTCGTTTGAAGGATTAAATCCAGCATTGTGTTGCTTTAAAAGTAGAGCTTCAGACTTCCATCCATCAATCCATTTTCTACCACTTTATCTGGCACAGGGGGGTCGCAGGGGGCGCTGTGCCAATCTCAGCTTACATTGGGCGATAGGCGGGGTACACCCTAGACAGTGACAGACAAACAACCATTCACTCTCAAGGTCAATTTAGATAGTGTCAAATTGACCTAATCCCCATATTGCATGTTTTTGGACTGTGGGAGGAAGCCTGAGAACCTGGAGAAAACCCACGCACACACGGGGAGAACATGCAAGCTCCATGTAGGAAGGCCCTTGTTCCAGCTTTACACTCTTAGAAATAAGGGTTCCAAAAGTGTCCTTCTACAAGGGCTGAGGTTCTACCTGGAACCATTTGCTTCTGAAAAAACCTTTCCCTTAGTGTTTGGTAAAACTAATGATTCCACTAAGAACCATTTTGATCCAGAGAACCCTTTAAAACCCCTTTTCTGAATAAAGGGTTTTAAAAGGGTTCTTGGTGGAACCTTTATAAAAAGGTTCTACCTGGAGCCAAAAATGGTTCTCCTATGAGGACAAGCCGAAGAACCTTATATCGTTCTACATAGCACTTTTCTTTCTAAGAGTGCAGATTAATTCCAATTCGTTTTACATACTGATACGTCACTGAATTCCATCTCTGTTTGAAGAATGTATTTGACGCTGAAAAAATAAAAAACAGCATATATCACATCAAATGGTCTTTCCTTTAAAAAACATTAAACAGATTTGGGCTTGGTCCAAATTGTATAAATTTCATTCCAGTGATATAATGAAGGACACCTCAGGGTTGCCACTTGATTCCAATGCTTTTTGACTCATTAGAGAAAACCGTCATATTAAAATAATTGCTGCGCCAGTAACAGAGATAAAAAAAATAAGCAATAAATCATATTTTCAGATATTTTTTTAACATTATCACTTGCTTAATATCAACGCAAAGCAGCAGCAGCTTTTGAGTTATGAAGCAATGCCCCTTTAACTCAGATGTGATTGTGAAAAATTGAATGGCATTTTCCCAAGAGCCTGAATATTTTGCAAATATGTCAGTGACACACAAGCTGAATGATGCTATATACGTAGCTCTATTTGCCGGTTACCATGGTTATGTGTGGACATAATGCAGCATGAATGGTGCTTGTACCGAAGCGCAGAGACGAAGCGAGTAAGAGTGAAAGCAGACTGCAGGTAGACGGACGCTGAAAGAGAGAGGCACTGAATAGGCGAGCGTGTCATAAAGAGGACAAGACGAGAGGTGTCGTTGCTGGAATGTTGTTATGGTCATTTCACACTGGGCACCCACAACATTGTATGTATCTTTCAGTTATACTGTTAAGGCAGCAGCAGGTTTTGATGAAACATTGGTTTTCTTTATTGGAAACGAAACAAAACAAAACATTATTTTTCCATCAAACCATTCCAGAGTGAGAAGCAAGGACATGGAATTAAATGAAATGAAATGGAATAAAAGGACAGCACTATAACCAGATATGAGTTTTAATATTTGGTTGTTTTGGCAAAATTAGCCAATTAGTTTTGGCAAAAGGATTTGATGTTCAGGGTCATAAAAATGGTTCATTCGTATCCAGACGAAAACCAAAAATAATAATAAAAATAAAATAAAATCAAAATGTTTTGCTCTGTGAGTTCTGCTGCTCACACACAGACAAATGCAGGCTAAATAATAACCTCCTTTGTGGAGGAAAATAATACCTTCACACCTGTGGTTCCACCTCGCTGCATAAAAGACACACTTATCCACTGACATTGGACATGTTGTGAATTATGTTCAGTGTGCACATAGTTCACATCTCACAAGTCCAACTTTTTTACCAACTTTAATCATTATTTTATAGATCCATAAAATGTTATGTTGCTTTGCTAGGGGAAACATGAATTATAATTACTAGTGCAGTGCCAGTAGGAAGTATGTATTCCTATAGTGGGAGCTGAAGAAGATTTTTCAGTTATGGTAATGCATGATAAGGAACGTAAAGGCTAAGATAACACTGTGCAACCTCATTAGGCACAATGCAAAGTTTTTAATTTTCGATTAGTATTAGCGTAGCTAGCTGTTGTGACTGTCAGCCACGGTGTTTGTATTATGTTAGCCCTATGCTAATGCTAATTGTAGCCTCGCTAGCTTACCCTTAAAAACAGGTTCGCCAAGTTAGCTGCACAGTAGTAGCATGCTAATTAAAAAAAGAAATTGCTGGCGTATTGGTGAATGGACACCTCGTCGTTTCAGTATAACACCATGTTCTGCGGTGAACCGTGAGGACAGCCTCTGCACTCCCACCTCCATACAGCGCAGCTGCTGCTGATGAGCCGGTGCTTACCTGGTGTAGTGTGATAAATCAGCGAAAATTAAAATTCATCCAAAAAATTTGAAAATCAAGGATGCACACCATTGGGCCATGCTCAAACCATATCCAAAGTCTTAGGGTGGTCTGACTAACGGTCAGCAAGATATGCCCGTCACAGACACACAGACAGACAGACGTAACTAGCTTTATAGATAGATGCCACTGCTCGAAAAAAATACAACATCAACACCCTTTCAAATAGTCTTGGTGTTCAAAATATGATTGTATGCTATAAAATAAAGTGGAAACCTTGTGCACAGGGACATCACAGATACAATACATGTATCTTTTAGTAAAAAATAATCACCAAAAAATCACTAGGACTGTGTGTTGTGCAGTAGTGTTTTTTTTATCACAATGAGAGATAATATTGTATATTGCTATTGGGATATTTCGTCTACCTTGATGAGAAGAAAAGGCAAAAAAAAATACAATGTAGTGGAGGTTTTGTTTTTCAGGATTATCTGCAATTTATTTATTTATTTTAAATCTGAAACAGAGTCACATTTTGAGCTGTGAGAGGCTCTTTTCATTTTGGTCCTGCATTTTAAATTTATGTTATTTCAGCACTGCCTGCCTACTCGGAATGCACTGAGTAGGCTGTGCTCAAAACATTTAGTTTTATTCTTGGCTGATTGGATTTATTTTTTATTATTAGCAGGGGCAGCCGCAATGCAATGGAATTACAATAAATCTGAATTGCTGTATATATCAAATTGGCCCCCAGGTATCAACTATAAAAAGTTTTTTTTATCATATATATATATTATACAGTATATTGATGTAGCGACAAAGTAAAGGTCACAGTATGAACAGTACAATGCAAGAGCTAGGGTCATTTTTGCTGTAACCTCTCTCATCATGAATAATGGAAAATGTTTTTCTATTTATCTTCAGAACCGCACAGTGAAAGACTCCCACTCTGGGAAATGACCGGAGTAATTTTCACGGAAAATAGATTCTATAGGTTTCCACTAATGTGGGCCGGCCTTTTAAGGGGTTTCAAGGGAAGTGGAGGCAAAAGTCAAAAAAGTCAAGGTCAGCGAGCAATTACGTCCCCACAACCACACACGCACAGAAAAAACATATTCACATTTAAGTCAACAGAACAAATAAGTGAAAGAAAATCTTTGCCACTACAGGAAGTCCTCCTCCTGCTTTTTGCCCTGGTCATGGTTTTCCTTTCGGTTTATTTGTGTTTCTTCCACCTCCATCTGTACACACACATCCAGTAACGTAGGAGTGAGAAATGTAACTTCCCTCGAGTCACATTTATCTCCACAGCAAGCCGTCCTCACTGGTGGAGGGAGTCTTTTCCAACCTGATCACATTACACACGGCGAGTTCTACAGCTCAGGAGCCTCGGAGGCTTCAGGCTGAGATGCCGACATCTGGGGATTCGAGCGGAGGAGGTGGGGTATTAGTGTTGTTGCAGTGGTGATAGGATGCCGGGGCAATGAGGGAACCATGTCAGGGTGGGCGGGAGAACATGCACGCATGTATATCAGAAAGCAGGGTGGTGTCAAGGTCCCATCATCATCATCACCACCACCAGCAGCAGATCATGAATGAATATGAGGCAATGTTCATGAATATTCTATTGAGTGTTATCTTTCCCTTTTAACTTTTCTCATTTTTTTTGTCTCTGTTTCTCTCGCTCTTCGCCTCTAATCTTCCTCATTTTATCTCCCTCTTTGTTTTTTTTTTTCTGTCTCTCTTCAGGACATGGTGTCCTTTACTGCAACGGATAACAAGTGATTGCAGATCATGTCCAAGGCACTCTGTAAGTCTATTTCTCTTTTACTTTTCTTATTTTCTCAGGAACATCGGCTATCCTCTCAGTAAATCTTCCATTTACATGTACGATAAGGACAAGGATTTAGTTTTCTGTTATTTGGAGCAGGTTGAAGAAGTGTCCCTGCACATTTTGACTCTCTCCTCTTCCTTTGTCACTACCTCGGTGAGATAAGCACACAAGCCACCATTAACAGCAAAAACTGACACTTCATATGAAAAAACAAAACAAAGTTCCCTCAGATTTAGAGTACTCTTCTGAACTGCTTATCGTTCCTCCATGTCATCCCTGGTAGACAAGCATAAAGCATATTTTTTTTGTACATTGGGGCCTCATCCTGGCTCTGTTTTGATTATTGATGTCTGGTCATTAAAGGGTCAGGAGAGCTTGATTCATACGACTGTGGTATCCACTGCTGGTTGTCGCAGGTGTCCACTCAATGGTGCCGTGGTGTGCGAGCTGTAAAATGAGTAGAAGGGCATGGCTTTGAATGTCTCTTCCACAGGATCCCTTGGGCATAGACACAGCAATCAGTTGCTTCAAATGGAAGTGCAATTGTGTGCGAAAAGGGCAACAGCACTCACAGACACACAGAGACAGACAAGCAGACCCACCGGACTGCAGTTTGCCTGATTGGTTGTGGAGTTGGCAAGGTTGGCACAAAGGTCATTGTTTGGAAATAAAAGAAGGTGAAATTGGGTTAGTGCAGCTGCTTTGGCCCAGTGTTTTCTAACTGGATGCAACAGTAATCAGATTTTTTTTTTTTTTGCACCTTTTGTGAAAACTCAAATTACAAAGTGGGCACAGACGCAGTATTAAATCTCACCACTCTCCTTTCTTGGCACATTTAAGCAAGAAAATGATCCCAGACACGAGCGATATCCTCGACTTCTGTCTTAATTACAGCACTTCATAACGTTAAATTGCTGCTGTTGTTGCACGGCAAATACTACACTACCAGTCAAAAGTTTGGGGTCACCTATACAATTTCTTTTTTGTTTTCCATGAAAAAGTCACACTTTTATTCATCAAAAGAGTTGCAAAATGAATAGAAAACATAATGTAGAACCAGTTTTAAAACTGTTTTCAGCTGTGCTAACATCATTGCACAAGGGTTTTCAAGGGTTTTCTAATCATCCAATAGCCTTCTAACGTGATTAGCAAACACAATGTACCATTAGAACACTGGAGAGATGGTTGCTGGAAATGGGCTTCTAAACACCTATGTACATATTCCATTAAAAACCAGACGTTTGCAGCTAGAATAGTAATTTACCACATTAACAATGTAAAGAGTGTATTTCTGATTCATTTAATGTTATATTCATTGGAAAAAGTGCTTTTCCTTCAAAAATAAGGACGTGTCTAAGTGAGTGACCCCCAAACCTTTGACCAGTAGTATATGCAATTCCAATTTCATCTCACATTTCCTAAATGTAAAATTTTCACACATAACGTACATAAATGGAACATTCGTGCAACTCAAAATCCCATCACTTTCTCTCCGTTGTGCCTGTCTGATTCTGCACAATGGGTACTGACTGTGGTGAACAAGTGAATAGACGTTGAATGGATGAATCAGCATTTCACCTTCATTACTTCATTCACTTCATCACACTCGAGCAGCACAGTGTGATCCTGAACCCTCCTGCCTCACACAGACAAACTGAACGCTATAGTGTCCATTATATAAATCCTCAGAATCTCTGCCTGTTTTTTTTTAGTCTTCGCTCTCTCTTCCCACACACACTTTGCAAACAATAATCAACCACGCTGCTCTTTTTTTGTTGGCGGCTGCTGAGTAGAAGGTGGAGAGCAAACATGCCCCGGTCAAACCCAAATCAAAATCTAAGATAGGCATGGGAAAAGGGAGATGTACTTTGTGTGTGTGTGTGTGTGTGTGTGTGTTTGGGGTGCAGGGCTGTGTGGGTGGGGGATTTCTGAGAAGAAATGTAATCATGAAGCAGCTGGGGGTAGAAATGAGGGATCTACAGTGGCAGACAGGGAATAGTGGTATGAGAAAAGGAGAAAAAACAAACAGTGATGAAAGAGCCCATCTGTGGTAATAGTATCAGCAGCTGGACTGATTATAATGGAAGAGTGATTTAGAGCGGTCTCTCTTTTTTTTTAATTCCAAACAACCACTGCTGAGTAACTTTAATACAGTCAATGTCTGAGTGAGACAGATGTAATGGAGAATATCCCTCTTAAGTGTTGGATACAAACTATACATACACTCACAGGCCAGCTTATTAAAGCTGCAGTGCGTAACATTGGGGACCTGCACCTGAGAACATCCCACAGCCTTGTGTCCACACATCCTCATTAATATTTATATTGATATTAATATTATTGCCAGCAGAGGTTACGGTTATTGTAACCATCTGTCTCTCTTTTACCATGTGTTCCAATTTCTGTCATTTCCTATTTTAATTTCACATTCTTTAGTTTCCACTCTTTGTTAAAGTTGATTTTTTTATCTATAATATATTGGACTTGTTTCTGTACATCTGTCCTCTGTGACTCTTCCTGAGGTTTCTCCCATTTTCCCCCGTTGTATGGGGGTTTTTAAATGTGTTTTTTATTCTCTCAGTGGATGTGAGGGTCTAAGGATAGAGGGGGTCACTTGCTGTGCACATTCTAAACCACTTTTAGGCCTATTGTGTTTGCAATGTTGGGCTATATAAATAACATTTACTTCACTGTATCTTGTGTCCATCTAAAAATGGTCTATATTAAGCAATGCTATCAGACCTGACTGAGTAAATACAACTGCAACTGCGTAACTACGGAGACCCCTCCAACCTCATACTTCTCCGTGGCGTCTCTTGACCCTTGTCGTAGTGACGGACACTTGTTGTTTCATGCACCCGGAGACGACGGAGAGGCTCTCTGGCGACGTAGAAGTCTCTCCCTAACTGACGTAGAGCAATTTACGCAGGAGTATAAATTGGACTTTAGCTTTGAGATATGTCATGGTAAATGGTCTATATTTATATAGTGCTTTTCTAGTCTTGATGACCGCCTCAAAGCTGCTTTACACTACAGTTTTGCCACGTTCATACAGCACATCTATGTGTCTGGACAATCCAGTGTCGTTCCACGCTGGTGGAATGACCTACCGAGTGCTATCAGAACAGGAGCGTCCCTGTATATCTTCAATAAGCTCTTGAAGACCCAGCTCTTCCAAGAGCATCTTCTGTCTTAGCACTTACCTTTACCCCCTCCCCTTGGATCCACTTCTGCACTCTCACCCTCTGTCAGTCCAATGTTCCTATCTAGTGGATTTCTTCCCAAGACATCTTCGATGTAGCTGCTTCCTCTTTTGTATAAAAGCGTCTGCTAATTGCTGAAAAGGAAATGTGTATGTGCAGGATATTTTCTATCACTCATCTTTCATACCCTGTCACACATGCTGCAGGCGCAGCCGTCAGGAGCAGCATGGGGTTAAGTGTCTTGCCCAAGGGCACATTGACTAGCGGAGCCAGGAATATGTCACAAGTTGAGTGAAAAAGGGTTCCATGTTGGTAGTGGCAAAGCTAGAGGATCACCAACAGAAAATTTTCCAAAAGTGGGGGGATCACATTGCTCCAGCACCTGGGAGCAACGCATGCCTCTACAATAATTCATGGTTACATAACCAATAGAGTCATATTATATCCTATTTTCCCAAGTTAAACATGCTTTGTTCAAAATACTATAAGGATGAAGCACCACTGCAGTTCAATCACCCAGCCAAAACAGCCATTTTCAGAACACTCTGATTAATAGTATCTCTTTAGGTCCACCTTAAAAATAAAATAAAACGAAACTTAAGGAACAGGAAATGACATCTGCCGCAGAGGCTACTGGGAGCTAACAGCAGTTAGCATTTGGAAAAGTAATCATTTGCCGGCTCTAGCAGGCACATTGCTGTCATTTATAACATGTATCCACTGGACAGATAAATCCTCTGAGGCTGGAAGTTTGTGTAGAACTCTGTGCTGCACTGTGGAGCCAAGAATAGAACTTCCATTTTTACGGATACTGTTGCTCTTGGAGCTCCGCGAGACAACAATTCCAGGAATTTAACGTCTCGTGACGTCCCAATGAGTGCGAAAGTCAACATTGCATGTTTTATCTCCTGTACTTAGACTGAGGAGGATCACAAAAACATGTTTTTTCACACTTTGCCGACTGTTATTACCTCCAGAGTTCCAAATATAAGGATTTAAATGGCTATGATGTTGATGTTGCATAATATGTCCCCTTCATGTCTGGACCAGAGAGCAGCTTCCCGTACCTAATAGAACAGTTTAACCAGACTGAAGTGAAGACACAGAAGTGTGAAACACCTTCTCCAGGTGTAAATTGACCGATCCCTGTCTCAGCCTGTCTGAAATCCTCTGGGAGCATTTTCTGATGAGCTGATTTTGTTTCCTCAGTAGCCATGCAGAAGTCTGATACACTCAGCAGTTTCCAAAATGGCTTTTATCCACTGTGGGGCTGACTGAAATTGGAAAGAGAGGACACAATGGTCTGAAAGCAAAGGTTTGGCGGGGGTGAAACAGACTTGTGTGACACAGCTGTGACTGCAAGGATAAACACATGGACACAGATTGGTGTGTGTGTGTGTGTACTGTATGTGTGAATATGAGAGAGGAGAAAATGACTCCACTATCTAACCCACTAATTTTCTCCAAGAAAAAAGCCCCTGGGAGCATTTCTCTCATTCTTTAGTAATTAACACTTTACTTGGTGATGAGATGAGTCACTTCTCTGAAGGTAATTCAGCCTTAATGTACGCACACCACGATGCACATTATTCTGTTGTGTTTCAAATGGCACAGAGATTCAATTATGAAGTAACTGATGATTGCATTTCCAATCTGGAACAATTTGATGCGGGAACACTCTGTACGTCCTTCATTCCTTTTTAGTCGGATGCAGGTGCAGAAATATTATGTAATTAGAATGCAATGCTATTTTCTCTTCTAATAGTTAATCTTTTAGTGTATGTTTCAACAGTAATCATTTCTGACATTTGTGTTTTTTTATTTATTGTTCACCACAGTGGTTAAGCTTTACATTTTAATATCAATATTGGTGATATTTTCTAGCATGGCCCAGAGTAGCACAAACCCAACCACCTTGATCACCATTTTGCGTTTAGAAAAGGCCATTGTTGTTTGGTCAGTGAAGTGTTCCGTATTTTTTGTTTTTCTGTTTTTTTTTTCAAATGTGAGCTGAAAATAGTTCTTAAAACAACTTATTCTGAATTGAACCCTTAACATTTTTCCGTGCAACTCAAGGATACCAATTTTCATCCTTTATAACTATAATCAAAATCCTATTCTTTTAAAGTCTTGAGCAATGGAGAGACAATTTTATTTCCAAATGTCAAATTGGCACCGTCTTCAGCAACAGTTGTGCTTAGTCATGGAGAGAGCAGAGAGGGCTGGGAGCCATTATCCCCTCATCTGTGTAGTGTCTCCTTCTTCCCTTTTCTCTCTGTTTCACTCATTTTCCTTCAAACACACTCTTCACATACTGTTTCTCTGTAGTTTTGTTTTATCCCTCGTCCTTTTAAAAATATTAAGGAAGCATGCAAAAAAATAGGTGTGGTTTACTATAATTAATAATGGTATTTATTGCTGACATTGCATTGATGAAACAATGGCCTTATGTCTATGACAGTATACGATGCCTTAGATATTGTATGTGATGAATGATATGCTTATTATTGAACTGGTATAGTATATCAGTAGAAGGTTTAAAAAACAACCTCCAGTCGTTGATACTAAAGCGAGTACTGTTTCAGCACCATGGACAGCAACAATCACAGACAAAATTATCTGCAAACATATGGCGCTTTTTTACTACCGGGTCCTGCCTCGCCTCAGCACAGCACAGCTCAGCTCATGCAGCCGTGACTTCGTTTCACATACGACACACACAAACTAGTGACTAGTTGTTTTCAGTGTAACTGAATCATTAGACTGAGTTAATTAAAAAAGATTAGTTCACAGAATCGTTCAATACTTCCTCCATGACTGGAGCACAGACTCCGTCTGATACAGTCACTGAAAGAGAGCAGAAAGGTGCTATTTCAGAACTTTGAACAGCACCAAATGATCTACACACAGCTATGCTACATAAGGATATTATTTCAGCACCATGGACAGTGGCATTTAGATTGTGCACATAAAACAGTCTAAATTGATCCTGTCTTTTACACCAGTTATTACACTAACCACCGATTTATAACTCTTCTAATAAAATGCCCTCAGCGTTCCTCTCATGCGTGCTGTATTATTAAACATCTGATTCCCAACCAAAAATGCATAATGCACCAATGTCACAACCGTGCGGCAGCATCGCATTCAAATTCATGAAAGTCATCAGAAAAGGCTTTAAAATACAGCCAAAGCCTCTTATTTTTTAATGTGCCCACAAATTCTCTACTGTTATGATTATCATCTGCAGTGCGAAGGTCATAAGACAGAGGTTTGAGAGGCAGTGCACTGTGTGAACAGTGAAGTCCTGTTCATAATAAAACCCAGCTGAGCACCAACAAGGTCAAGATGAGCACTCAAACCCAGCTCACTCCTCTCCAGTCAACAACTTACCTGCGTGTGTTGTTGCGCTTATTTGTTATGTCTTTATGTCCTTTTCTGGAATAAACATTGACCTTGTCACAACCAGTAGTCCTCATGGAGACCAAAACCTGGTCATAATGAGGCAGAAACCTCATTTATGAGGAACTGGTTACGTTTAGGGTTAAAACTTTGAATTGTGGTTATGGATAAGGTTAGGGATAACACTTTTGTTCCAGCTGTTCAAATGAATGAAAGTCAATGCAGTGTCCTAAGAAGAATAGCTGTGCAAGCCTATTTGTGTGTGTGCGCCTTAAGGGCAACCTTAAGGCACACACAGTCACACTAACACACATGTGCATGCAGGCCCTAGATGATCCCAGTAAGGTTGAGTGATGGAGTGTGTGATAGTGCTGCAGTCTCTGCCAGGTCAGAGCAGCAGAGCCTGGATCCATGTTTCACTGGTTTACTTAACGACCTGCCGTTTGACTTGTGCATGATGCGCTTTCCCTATATTCCGTCCCAGTCTCCATATTGTGAGTGTGTGTGTGATGCTTAACAATGAACCACATCAACACTTGTGCGTGGTTTAGAGTTTATTAATGCAACAGTCTACGCGTGCCCTTTTTGTGAGATGCCGAGACGGCGGAAACAGATGTAAGAATGTCAAGACGTTGCAGGCGCGTCATTTGATTTGTGCAATTGCCACAACACAAGAGCTGTCACCATCACACAGTTTGTTTCACCTTTGATGTAATTAGTAGGAAAAAAGTGAGTGAAGAGATGGAGGCTGGGATGACAGGAAACTGTTTTTTTTCCTTGTGTGCAGACATGGTACATACAGTCAGCATGCGATCGTGTCTGTCATGATATACAAAAGAGTCTTGAACAAACTTTTGTTGCCACAGGCAACCTGCAGCCTATTCCCAGAGTGCTTTGCTTTATTGTTTGACTTAATAAGGCTATGTGTATGCATGCAGGTGCTATTATGTTACCACATGGATCAGGTTATATTTTATGAACCCACTTTTTGTTACTTGCTTTTTTAAAGGCTGTCCTTTTATCATATAATTGCATTACCTTTTCAGCGCTAGTTCATCTGTAGCCATATGCTGTGTCTACATGAATATACAGCGGGTGTGAATGCAACAGTTTGAGTATAATAATATAAAATGCAACCTGCTGCAATAACCATGCAATACATATGCTGTCACTGTCAGTTTTCTGGTGTTGCAGAACTACTGTTCTAACACATTATATAAGGTTTTCCTGACAAACATAAACTTTAGACTGAACTGAGCAAATGAGCACCTCCGTAAATCTGCGGGCTTATAATTCTGGGTAGGTTTGTCAACACAATCGTGCCTTTTATAAACACAGATGCGTTTTATTTTACGAGAACAAAAACATGTGATGTGTGAATACGGAGGTGGTTGCATAATTTGCCGATATTGTTGTGAATGAGGGTCGCGCCTCACCGACTTCCCGAGTATAAATATAGGTTGTATGTGTGAATTCCATCGAGGTGTGCCAACGTGTGTGTGTGGGCATAAAAATAGAAGAGAATACGGGATACAATTGAAGGGTAGCAAATGAGATCAAGCACAATAGTATAGTATGGAAGATATATATATAGAGAGAGGGATAGTTCACCAGAGTTTATTATATAAAAATATAATAAAACACATGATAAGTGAGGAGTGAATCAGATAAAGAAGAAACTGCAAAACATCAGGAAAGTGGTAACGTTTCAAAACCATGTTTCACACATTACAATGTGCTCTATATCAGCCTGTAAGGGAAGTTTTTACTGATCCTTTTTGTAAGTGATTCTTACATATGCCTCCTTTCCTCTAATTAAGCTTGGCTGTTGAGCGTGTGTCATGTTCTGTGAACCACGTCTGCTTCCATGGTAACACACTTGTGTTTATTCCTAAGTATAATGTGATACCGCTGAATATTTATGAAGATTTCCTTCCAACATTTATTTTCTAAAAAAAAAAGCTTCATTGACTGAGCAGTTGAATTATTAGCATTGTATGTGAACAGCAATCGTCTCATTTCCACCTTAGGAACTTTTACACGGCCCTATTTCTGTCCACACAAGTGGCAAATTGCCTGTCTGCCTTTCATCATCAGTGCCATTGGTGATGCGGCACCGCGAGCCTCATTGTTTTTTTTCAAAGGTAATTGATTTGGAAATCGTTTTTCCGTCAGCGCTGAGCTGAGTAAACAAGTGCAGGCGAGGGTAGAGATGTGGGCATCTGGTGGAGCGAGATTGCATGTTGTCTTAGATGATACAACATTTTTTTTTCCTCTTAATTCTGCTTATTAAAGGGGATAAGAAAGCCTGCTGCTGCAATACTGTACATACAATGATATTTAAATGGAATCATAATGAATCACATTAGAAACACACAGCAACTTTTCTTGCTGAGTAAAGCCTCGATCAGCAATATTTACTTAATGTAAAGCAGAAAATACAGCAACCAGAAAACAGATGCATTCAATTTTAACACTCTGAGTTTTACGTTTCATATTCATGGCTCGCTGTAGCCATAAGCGAGTTTGATTAAATGTGTTTTACATTTAAATTACTATCAGCATCTTATCAAAACAAACATTTCTTAAAAGAAATTGGTGTCTTTATAGTTGAATCAAAAACTGGCTCTTTTTTGTTTTGCACATTCAAAGTGATTTTTCTGCTCTGTGAGACATCTGTTCAGAAGATTCCTCTTGAATATTTTTAGTTTTTGTGTTTTGTTCTTTGTAAAGACCAAAAGAAAAACACATTTTCCCCAGCTATTTCATCAGAGAGACAGTTAAATGAAATAAGTCATGCATGGAAAGGACATGAAAGCTAAAAGGTAATCCCGTTTCCATTAAATGTAATTTTCTTAAATTTCCCTGCAGACCTACTGGGGAAAGCCATGATTAGAGACTGTGAAACGCATGTCATTTTGTTCCAGTATTTCGTAAAATGAGAGCTATTAATAAAATGTGGGGCTTAGAGATTAGTAATTCCCCCCACAGGGCTGGTTGTGGTAGGTATTAATGGGAAATGAGTATTCAGGATTTGACAGCGGCTACTCGCTTATCATATTCTGATACATTCAATAACACACATGACCATATTATAGCCATCTAGTGAAACAGCGGCACAGGTGTTTGAGTTTAGTCTTATAGTTAAAGGGGACACATTATGCAAAATCAACTTTTTAATCATTGAAATCCTTATATTTGGGACTCTGGAGGCCCTATCAGTTGGCAAAGTGTGAAAAAGATGACTCACTCATGTTTTTGTGGTCCTCCTCAGTCTAAGTACAGGAGATAAAACACGCAATGTTGACAATTCCTGGAATTGTTGTCTCGCTGAGCTCAGCTATGTCCGTAAAACAAGCGAGAGTGCTGGCGAGGGCAATTGTATCCGAAAACCAAAAGTCTGTGAAGTCCACGAAAAGTTATATTTTTGGCTCCACAGTGCAGCACAGAGTTCTACACAAACTTCCAGCTCATAGGATTTATCTGTCCAGTGGATACATGTTATATATGACGGCAATGTGCCTGCTAGAGCCTGCAAATTATCACTTTTCCAAATGCTAACTGCTGTTAGCTCCCAGGAACCTCTGTGGCTGATGTCATTTCCACTTCCTTCCAGGCTGTGCAACCAGAGGTTAACTGCTGCCCTCCACAGTTCAAAATCCTGACTTTAAAGTATTCTGGGATATTGTCAGACCTGAAGGATGCACCAAATGCTTCCTTCTAAAACGAGCGAAAACACTGGCCTCATTTGTCAGCTGCATTCGAAGGAGCTGATGATTCATGCGTCAATTGGGACAGTCCACATCTGTCTGGATGGCAAATCCACACCCTGGATTGAGACACAGCTTTAGACTGCATATAAACATGGACATGGTCTTCTGGTTTGAAAAGTGAAGCCCAGGAAGTAGGACTAAAGTAGCAATTAGCCACCTGGAAGCAATGGTGCTGGTTGCAAAAAGAAGTGTCAGATCTTCAATAGAACATGGCAATTTTGTTAATTATGTTCCCATTTAGAGGAAAAATTAAGCACGGTACATATGAGTGGACACCAGTGATTGACAGCTGGTATTGTCCAACAAGCACCTGGTTTGATGCTTCACAGCAGGATGTTGTTTCACGTCCAGGGGACTATGTCTACCTTTTTTGAATTCATGTCTATGGTCTTTAACTGTTCTCGACCATGATTTGGTCGTTAATCATCTTTTGCCGATGTCAGTTGAGAGCAGCCACCAACCTCACACCCACCCCTACCAGGCAAAATAAAAGCACCTCGTCTCTCTGCAAAAATGATTGCCGAGTGAGAACCGGGCAAGCAAAATTAAACAGCTGCTGCTAATGAAAAATAATTATAAAGTTATAACATATCAATAGCCAACATGATAATACAGATCATGTTCAAATCTGTCAATATTCAGCAAATTACCAGTTTGACTTAACATTAAATAAAAAGACTATGAAGATGTTTAGTCTTCTGTTTATATGTCCTCATATTGGCAACCTTTTTGGTTTCAAAGGCTGCTGCATTGATAATCATGACATTTATAAGTCAAATGTATTATATATTTGGTTAAAAATACATGGATTTGACATAATTCTATTTGGAAAAAGTCACTTTATAACACTCCTTTAATTGTACGCCTACTTGTTTGTGTTATTGTACCATATTTATAGGCAATTATTTCTAACATAGACTCATATCCTTAATTTAACATTAAAAAGCCAAAGAAACAAACCAGGTATCATGTAATGGAGATCATAAAGAGAAGATATTTTATTGTGTGTGTTTACTGTGTATTGGCAGAAAAAACATCTCAAAAGAAAACTTTTCATGAGCCCAGAGAGACAACCGGTGTGCAGCTTTATGTCCCTGTGTGTCTTGTATATCTAAAAATAGAGAGGTTGTTTATAATCCATATCACCCAGCTGTACATAAATATAAATATTGTGATGCATATCAATATCAAATGATGTAAAAAAAAAAAACATCTTCCCTGATCTCCAAGCCAAAGTAATTACTTGCACAAACATGACAACAAAAACTAGATTAAATCTTTGAAAACATCACCAAAACAGCATGTCCTTGTTCTTTCTTCAAAGATAAAATCATCTGACAACAGCTACAGAGCGTTGGCCATTGATGTCTCCATCCTTTGTTCATGCTCTGTCATCACAAACCCCCTAATGTGCAAAACCCTTTTTTAAAAAGAAACAAACAAACAAACAAAAAACACTATAAACTGTATAGATGTCAACAGCTTCACCCTAAAGCTTCTCCGTACAGGAGATAAATCAAACATGTTGCTGGCGTGGCTCAATAGCGATTTTGATATTTATGTATTTTGCTGACGGGTTTGTGAGATCTCTTAAGTGACTCCTTCTTGTTTGACCTGCTCCTTCCTTCACAAATACAGAGAGTATCCTTAAAAGGATCCTTGATGTACAACTCCAAAACAGTTTTCTCTTTTTGCTTTTTGATGGACGGGATGATCAGGATAATGATGAAAGCACCTTGACATTGACTGGATGAGCCAAGTGCTGCATCTCAAGTAGCAGGAGATTCTGTGCCGTGAATATAATGTATGAAAGATAATTGTATAGAGTTGTGCAATAGTGATAAAGACATGTAGCATGTGGCTGTTTATTATCCATCTTGTATACTGCTATAGCTGGATTATAGACGAAGATATTTTTTACAGTGAATATTGGTATGGAAGTCGGTTTAAAGGTCTCATATTATACCTATTTCTCCAAGTTAAACTAGTTCCCTGGTGTCCTAATGAACATATCTGTGACATGCTTTGGTCAAAATACCATAAGGATGAAGCACCACAGCAGTTCAATCACCCTGCCAAAACAGCCCTGTTCAGAACGCTCTGTTTAGTAGTATCTCTTTAGGTCCACCTTAAAAAAAAGTAAAATGAAACGTAAAGCTACACCAAAAACAAGAACAAGACGTATACGTTACAGATATAATAACAGAAACGAAGAAAGAATCAACCGAGCCAGGGAATAAGATCTGTTTGTATGCGTTTACGCTTCGTGCCGTCTCTCTGTGTGCATATATTAGCGACATTACAGTAGTTTGTAACACTGCAACATGCCAGCGCGTGAGAGAGGTGGGAATTCCTAAAGCTAGGAAACGCAAGGCCACTTTTTCCAAAAATATAGTTTCAGGTCCCCTAAAACGCTGCTTCCGTGTGGAATGAAATGACTCTCCGACAAAATCATAATGCATTTACGATAAGAGAAGATAAGATAATCCTTTTCTAGTCCTGCAAATGTTGGGGAAATGTGCATTGTTACAGCAGCAAAGACGGTTAAGGTGAAGGTAATGAATAATAAATGTACATCAATTTTACATCTATGTACAATGTAAAGAAAACATTTACTCATAACATAAAACAAATAAAGAATATAATTTGCAGGAGGCACGGCGATATATACCAGAATATATACAGCGTGTGCAGCAGGAGCCTGATATTTACAGTGTAAACATTTCCAGGGATTGGCACATGGGATATTGCACTTTGAAAATAGCACTGATATTGCTTATGCTGTGGAGTGACATGTTGTCCAGTCTCACAGCAGCAGTGAGGAACGACCTGTTCCTTTAGCGCTCCTTCTGACATTTAGGACGTTTCCATCTGTTACTGAAGGATGGTGTCCTGAAGGGCAATCATCATTGTCAAACTATCATCTATGATGATCATCATTTACGCCCTCACCCTCTGGGATGTGCTAAAAGGCTAAATCGCACTTTGAGTGGTAAGTAAGCAGCATTTAAAAATGAGCACATTCTTTTAATCCAAACTCCCCCTTCAGGTTTAAATCCAGCGTTTCCTTCCCCTGCACTCTCACTGAGACATCAAACTGTGTGAGGCCCCTTTTCACGAAGAGAACCAGTGACTACAAATCACCTGGGAACACTCAGTGAATGCCTATTTAGAATGTGTGTGTGTGTGTGTGTGTGTGTGTGTGTGTGTGTGTGTGTGTGTGTGTGTGTGTGTGTGTGTGTGTGTGTGTGTGTGTGTGTGTGTTTGTGTGTCCAACCAGAGGCAGCTGTAAGTGCAGCACTGTGTGTGTCAAATCGGCAATTTGAACCCAGAAAATGTATATTTCTGTGGTGTTCTTAAAGAAGTAACAATGCTTTTGTTTTCCAATTATGGACAATGAGCAATGCAAATTGAGACACTTTCAAATGAGACTGTACTATGAAATTGTGTGTGTGTGTACTTCCATTTTCTAGCACTAGTGCAGTGCCCGTAGGAAGTATGTATTCTTTTAATGGGAGCTGAAGTGGATTGTTCAGTTATGGTAATGCATGATAAGGAACTTAAAGGCTAACATAATACAAACACTGTGCAACCTCATTAGGCACAACACAAATGTTTTAATTTTCCTTTAGCATTAGCTAATGCTAATCGTGCCTTCGCTAGCTTACCTTTGGAAACAGGTTCGCCGAGTTAGCCGTAAAGTAGTAGCATGCTAATGCAAAGTAAATACGTGATTGCGTATTGGTGAATGGAAACCGACTTTGTCGTTTCAGTATAACACCCTATACTGCGGTGAACCGTGTGAAAATGTCTCACCCACGGTGAGGACAGCCTCTTCACCCCCACCTCCCTGCTCCAGACAGCGCAACTGCTGCTGATGAGCCGCTGCCTGCCTGGTGTAGCGTGATAAATCAGTGAAAATTAAAATTCCTCCCAAAAAATTTAAAATCAAGGATGCACATCGGGCCATGCTCAACCCATATCTGACTAACGGTTAGCAAGCTAAGCCTGTCACAGACACACAGATAAACACACAGACACACACTTGCTTTATAGAAACACTGACCTTGTCAGGACCATAAGACCAAACCCTACTCCTAAATTAGGCAGAACCTAATTTTTGAGGAACTGGTTAAGATTAGGGCTAAGATTTGAATTGTAGTTTGGTTATAATTAGGGTTAGGCATGAACTGGTTATGGTTAAGGCTAGAAATAACACTTAGTTGTGGCTCTCTAAATGTCCATCCATCCATTATCTACCGCTTTATCCTCCACCAGAGGGTCACGGGGGGTGCTGTGACTATCTCAGCAGACATTGGGCAATAGGCAGGGTACACCCTGGACAGTTCGCCAGTGTTTATTTGTTAATACATTATAATTGTTATTGTCAGTCCGAAATAGAAAGCGTTGACACAGTCGCTCTAACTTCAATTAAAAAGACACTGTACCTGCTTCGGTTCCCCTTGTCCAATGTTTGAATTGGGATGAATTCCTGCCAGATCTGTGGTCATTTGATATGTAGGTTAAAAGGGGTTACAGAATGCAATTAATCACCTGAACGATCATCGACCCGGCTGCCAGACAATCAGATAGATTTCTGGCATGTCAGAAGTTTTGCTCGCTTGTCTTGCATTTTGAGCAGTTCCATGGCGTGCTTTTGCACCCCGGCTGCTGTCAAAGGAGCTGTTGTGAATTTAACTTTTCTCAAGGAGAGACAGATAATAGTTAGTACCTGCCTATTCCAGTTGACTGACACTCCATACGTCTCTTTACGTTCCTGTTGCTTTTCATCCACAATAGCTCTCAGCGCTGTGGCTTTTCGCTTGTTTGTCAACTCAAGGACACGGCCATCTTGTTTAAATTAACTTGTCAAAGTACATGCTTATGTGCCTTAGATCTCAAAATGATTACTATTAAATTGTGTCTTTGTTAGTTTGTTGAGGAAATTGTGCAATGGGTTTGTACAACATATCACAATGAACGAAATAAAGTTCAAGTGAACACAAAGGACGATGCGTATGTATTGCGGAAAGAGCTGGGCTCAAAATGGCACCCAATGGAGCTTCACACATAATATAATCAGAAGAGGATGAGGAGCAATAAAGCACTGTAATGCGGTAAGGTACTATAATAGTCATGTGATCTAGTCCATTATAAATTGTCACTTTTATCCACCATGAAGCACAATTATGCAGTTAGAAAGTAGGTTATTTGTCACTTTCAGATGTTGTTCTTTGTTGTGTGTGTGTGTGTGTGTGTAGTGAAAACCATCCATCCATTTTTTTACCACTTTATCCTCCACATGAGGCTCGTGGGGGGTGCTGTTCTAATCTCAGCTGACATAGGGTGAAAGGTGGGGTTACACCCTGGAAAGACCACCAGTCCTTCACAGGGACACATAGAGAGACAAACAACCATTTACCTAATCCCCAAATTGCATGTTTTTTGGACTATGGGAGGAAACCCTAGTGAAAACCGTCCGTCCAGCCATCATAGACTGCTTTATCCTCCACTGGAGGGTTTGAGGCGGGCGCTGTGCCTATCTCAGCTGACATAGGGCGATAGACGGGTACACCCTGGACAGTTCGCCATGGACTGGCGAACTGTCCAGGGTGTACCCCGCCACAGGGACACATATAGACGTCAATTTAGAGCAGGGGTCACCAACCTTTTTGAGACAGAGAGCTACCTTAAGGGTAAAAAATAATATGGAGGGCTACCATATAATATTTTTTTGTTTGTTTACCATTTAAATGATTAATATTATGCATTCAACTGCATACACATTCATTCCAGTGCTTACTCCTAACGATTATCAGTTTGTATAAACAATATCAAAGATATTTTACTGAGCGATCATACGGATACATGCAAGTGAGGTGAAGTGAAGTGAGCCCGCGGGCACCGTATTGGCTGCCTGCGGGCTACCAGGTGCCCGCGGGCACCACGTTGGTGACCCCTGATTTAGAGTGTCCAATTTACCTAATCCCCACATTGCATGTGTTTGGACTGTGGGAGGAAGCCGGAGAACCCGGAGAAATCCGTAGTGAAAACTATTAGAAATTATTTCAGCATCATTTTATGCAAAAAGCTGACTGTGGTTATCTGCTGGTTGATAACTACAACAATGATCCCCTTCCCTCTGCCATAATAGAAAACCATTTTCAGCAGCTTGGTTTACCATGGCAACAGTAGTCGTCCTATTCTGTGTCTCATCATTAACGTGATTGGTAATGTAATGTGTGTGTAAAATTGCTGGAAAAGTTTTAAGTGGAGGTTTTATTCGCGATGTCAGGCCATGACCAACAACATCACCAGCGTGTTTGTGATCGTGTATCTTTGTGGTGATTAATAGTCTTACTTTTGTCAGGAAAAGGTTTGTTCTGCAGAGGGATTTCTATGCACTTGTTTATCCAAACCCTTCTCTTTTTTAATGCTGATTAATGTCCACTAAACAACGCTTGTTGATCTCAACTATGATTCATATTTACCTATTCTTGTGGTGCAGACCGTCTCGAGTATTTGTGTGGATAAACATGCCTTGCTCTTGAGTTACACACAAACACCTGAGTGGCCTCGGGCCTCATTCTGCGTTCATGAATTTAGGGAGACCACACACACACACACACTAGGGGAAAAACAATAATAATGTTGTCATTTCCCACATACAGCAGGCTCACAGAGTAAAAAGAAAGCCCGGAAAGTAAACTTCCACATACCTGCATGGCACGCCAAGCTAATATTGACACACCTTTCAGCAGGAGGAGATTTTGAGAGGATGTTGGGAAACCCACGCATACTGGCTGCCCTTTTTTTGACATTTACAATGTATTTTTCTGGCTCGAGCACCGACTGGTTTCTTTCTTTTTCTTTCTTTCGTTTGAGCATACTTTTTGAGGGTCTTACCATGCTTGAAAACATTGCCTCCGGGTCGCTCTCCCTAAAAAGAGTGCTACCCTTGTTTGCCAAAAGTAATAGCACGCAGCAGGAATGAGCTAGTTAAATGAAACTTGGTGGGAAGGTGGAATATGCCAAGCAACACATAACAGTAATTTGGATTTTTTTCCAATAGGTAGTCAAAAGCCATTTTGGATTTTGTCCACGTTCTCAGAAAAAAATCTAACTTGTTTTAACATGTTGCAAAGCAATATTATGGCTCATAGTGGCCATATCAGCCTGATCAATCACGGTTACGTATAAGAACAATGGAAATCTGTATTGCAGACATGGAGTTAGATGAACCGTACTATACAGGCCATACCATGAATGAATGGTCATTAAAGACGAAGGAATGGCATCTGGAGAGCACCATATGCGTGACGTGCTGTCTTCCTTCTCCTATGTATTTCTTTCCCCTCTTGTTCTCTCTCTGACATGATTCACAAAGTGCCACTGTGTTGTGTGTTTGCAGCTTTTTGAATCTTAATTATACAGTACGTGCAGAAAACTTAAGCCACCATTAGATTTGTTGTTTTAGCAATGCTATAAGGACAATAGAGGATCATTATTTCTATTTCACTTTACTGGAACACATCCAGAAATTATGGATGCGGTTTTCAGAAAAAGAAAAACCAAAACATCCTCTACAGGTGTCAAGTATTTAGCGTTATCTGCCCTTACACTTAAACAGTAACACAGCTCCGTTCATACTAGAACTGTAATTAATGTTACTGGTAAATCCTGTTTTTGTCCTACTATTTAATTTAAAGAAATATCTGCTGTAAAAAATGTGTATAACGCCAGGTTTATTCAAGACATTTTCGAGCATTACATACACATGTAGAGTTAAACTCATTGACAGGTCGCTAATAAGGCCAGCTTTAAGTCGCATCACTTCATTCCAAATTCCAATGATCACAGAATTTGAAGGACAACAAAGCTGGTGGTGCCCTGAAACTTTTTCACAGTACTCTACGTGTTGTATTTGTCTCTTCTTAACGGCTGGCGCAGGTGCAGCTTCCGTCGAGCGACCAGGGATGTCTCCGTGGACGTGTTTCAAATTCAAACAGAGCTGGTGTGCTGCCACTAAAAAAAAAAACAGCAGCATCCACTTAAAGGCTGACCGCTTACACCAGCATCATCTCAGTGTGTGTGCAGTGTGCATGGTGGAGGAAAACTCAGAGAACATGCAGTGATTATAATGGATAGATCAGAACATATACGCACCCTGCCGAGTTACAGGAATACAGTATACTGATACGTCGAGCATTTTCTTCTTCTTCCCGTTTTGTACCGTTTCACTCATCCTTCCCCACTGGATGAACTGTAGTATTGTGATATTTCCATTTGGAGAATAATTTAAAATGACATTATGAAACATCAGCTGCTTATTTGAGTGACTAATGTTTCACTTCACTTCATGCAATTGTCTATTGGTGATGGTATATTGTGGCGTTTATTAATCGTACCTTTATTCTTTTGAGAAAAACTCCAAATCCAGAAGCTCAATAGAGTCCAGGACGACGGCTAAAGAGTCTTCACTGACATGTCCAAACATAGGGAAGCAAAGGTCAACGGCACAAAGAGGAGAGAGGCAGAACAGGCAGGGAAACGGTCAGGAACAGGAACCGCACAGAAAAGCAAACAAATGTCTGCAGAACTCGACAATGAGCACATAAAGACGATCTGATGACAGCTTATTAGGATAGTTTTTAGCATGATATTACCATTTATTGGTCATTATGTCATTACATTAACGTTGTATTCCACATGATTTAATTCTATGAGGACAATATTTCCCCAACTACCTCCCTAATTAGGACTTATTAATATTAAGAAAGGAATGAGTTACAATCTGAATATATAACCTAATGGCATTGAATCGGTAGAAGCCTCTTGCATGAAAGGTGAAAGTGTTTTTTTTGGATTACTATGACCAGGATGAATGGTAATCTGTGCCGATACTGTGAACATGCAGTATTATCACCTTCGTTAAAGGAATAATTGCCCTTAAGTTGCCAGAATAGCAGATAATTAGTGATTTTTGTCCTCACGTTTGGTAATGAACACAATCTCAGTTAGAAAACGTATATATAGATCTGTGTGGACGTTAACATTTTGTGTTTCCATAAAAAAATACTGCTGATGCTAATTGTCATATTTGTAAGACCTCTGCTACTGCTCTGTCTTGCAGCTCGAAAACTTTGTCTCTACCCATCTCTCCCCCAACTCTAATCTGTAAACAGCCATCATAGTTACACTTCAGCTGCCCCATTAAACAGCCAAGCACCTTGAAGGATCCTTGATAGCACTGACCGGGAGCCTTTAGGCTTGAAACAGTATTACTGTTACTCTGCTGCCATGTAGTCAATCTGGCTTCTCCCTGAACACCTCCTCTGCTCCTCAGGCCAGTAATTTTCAGAGCTGAGGTTGTGTCGATATTGACCTCCCACAGGTACACTACTCTACTTCCATCATCCTCTTTCTCCCCCATGGGAGTAAAAAAAGAGAACTGGCACACTTCCTTCAGTGCCTTGATTCATAACCTTTGACTGTCAGTCACAATAATGACATGTGCATTTATTTGTGAGCATGTGACTTTTTTCCCCCTGTGATATGTGCAACTGGGAGGCATTACCATGAAAGTAAAACTTACTTCTTTCAAGGTTGCAGAAGTAGATCATTAAGGCACAAATATGCAAATGTTTCGCACTCCTGTTTGACTTTTAAAGAGTTTCACATATAGCGCAAAGTGTATTAGGCATAATGTATCATTTTATCATTTCTAAGGTGGGCTTTGTGCATTGTCGGCACATTCTGAAAGTTTGCAGCTCATTATGTCTCAATGGATGTTTAATTCATAAAGGAATGATTTAATTACACAACAATTTTTCTTGCCGACTCGAAGCAGCCTCTAATGGAATGCTGGTGCGAAACTGTCATAAAGATGAATAAACCTGGGAACACAGAATGTCACACGGGCGCATAATAGAAATACAACACCTTTCCGCTTGACTCTGCAGCCTTGTTTATCAAAAGTTGTGAACGGACACTTTGTCGAAGGTGGCTATAAGTTACATTTTATGACAAGTATGTAAATATCTCACTTTATTTTACTCTGTCATAGCGTCAGGTAGCTTTGAAATGTTTTTGTGTTTGTGATTTCAAAACGCTAACATCTATTTCTGGGTACTTGACACCATTAAGGTATCTATTTAAAAAAAAAAAAAAAATGCAAAAGTTCCCACAAAAGCTAATCATTTTGGGGGCACACTGCATATTTCCAATCTGTAGGTCCATCCATCCATCATCTACTGCTTTATCCTCCACATCAGGGTCATGGGGCTGCTGGTACCAAGCCCAGCTGACATAGGGCGAAAGGTGGGGTTCATCCTGAACATACAACATATAAAGGCCCTGGTATACCCGAGGCACAACGGAACCATGAGCAAAGACCAAGTTGAATGCACATGGACAGCATATGTTTAAACTCAACTTGTGGCCCAAGTTTTAAGACCCGCTCATCAAGCAGAAAAAAACATTTTGACAACAGAAGAAGTAGTCGCAAAGGACCCCAGTTCCCGACAGGCCTTTCAGCTGTTAGCCACTAGAACAAAACATGTCTGAGGGAACTGTGGCATCACACTCTTCTTCTTTGGTAGGAATGTGTCCTATTCCCTGTGTGCAGACTTGTACCACCACCCGATGGTGAAGTCAGATACTACAGGACCCTGATGCGCAAGCATACTAGGGTTCTGCGATATGCGACGCACACTTGCACGGAAGTACATATACAAAGGGCCTTAAAGAAGAACACGTATTCACTCGCACACTCGCATCTACAGGCAATTTAGAGTGTCCAATTAACCTCTGCATCAATTGGACATTTGGGAGTTCCTGGAGAAAACCCATGCACACACACACACGCGGAAAGGCCCGGACCAGGATGCAAACCAGCAGCCCTGCAATGGCTTGCAAACCCGTAGATATGATCTGCAAACAGCAAACTGCTGATGCATTTAATACTCGGCAAAGATTAATATATTCAATTCCTGTTGTATTTTCAATGCAATATGTTTTGTTGCAATGCAACAAGACCTTCTTGTTGCTCTGTTTTGTTACGTCCCTACAGCAGTAATTATGATTGTATGTATCCATGCATGTAATGATCACTCAGGGAAACCTTTGGCTCTACAGTGCAGCCCTGACCTCCAATTTCATGAATTATAAATGTGAAAAATCTAAAAGACTAACCGCAGCGTAACATCTGTCTTCGTGACCACTTAGTACTCATTCTTTTTCCCAATATTCACTTACACGGCGTGTGTTATCTCATTTATGATCCCTGCCACTGCTGTTAATCTAACAATATAAACGTGTTCAAATATTGTGCCCTTGAAATGTAGTTCACAGGAACTGTTTTTTTTGGTTACTGCAGGGAGACACTTTAGAGGTAATGTGGTGCATAAAGAAGAAGAGGAAGAAGCACCTCTGAGAAAAGGGGAGCCGAAAAAGTTCTCTAAAAAGACGTTGAACCTCATTAGCAGGTGAACTTCATGCTTTTGAGTTTGTAAACCAAGATGTCGGATACAGAGTTTAATTTGCGTGAAGGTGACAGTGCGTCTTCTCACAAAGTCATTAGCGGAGATGAAAGAATAGTTGCATGAAAACAACATTACAATAACTGTCAGCCACCAACCACTGACTCATTACAGAACCATTACAATCGCCAAATTACAAAAAAGGGAAGAAAAAAAAACAGATTAAACTATAAGCAATACTATGAGATTAGTTAAAGTTTACAAAGTGGTTGTAAGACACAGTCACAGTAGGAGGTGACACTTTGAATTTTAGTGCACAAGGATTATATAACACACATTTACAAGTGAAAACATCCCTGAAAGCTGAATTAAAAGCATAATGTGCAAAGAATGATGTACCGAGAGAGGGGAGAAGTATGTGATGGCACACATGGTCCCAAGGTTTCCAGACTTAATGGGCTCCCCAGTGTGCATTTGATCTTCTCTAAATTTAGAAAATCCATCATGTTATTTAGTCATAGTTATGCCCTGGGCCCTACAGTAAGTGCTATTTGAGTTAAACCCTCCTCTGTGCAAGGGAAAGCATTTTCCTTCCGCTGGATTAAAGATTAAAAGTCACGCCCAGTTCTTTAAATGTGACATATACAGTTTTCCAATACTTTTTTTTTTTTTTTTACATCTGTGACATTAGATGATCCCCCCCAAAAAATGCTTCCATTGTCTGTGAGGGAAAAAAAATGAACTGGTGCAACACATGGCAAAGACAGATGCACATGCTCTTGTTAATAACCACACACGTTTACAACAAATATTCTACTCTCTAATACTAATGACACTAAAGCAAAATATGATTCAATGTCTTAACAGTAACAGAGATTAATGTGGTATTTTGGGGTCTAACACCTTTTGTTTGCCCCATGTGGTTTACAGTTGCAAATTATAGCACTCAAAAATTGGACCTGTTCATTTTTCAACCCTAGAATGTAAGTCTTCGAGAACGAAGGGAGCATTTAAATAAGAAACAAACCGACTGGAATAATGTTGAGCAGAGCAGCAGTTTGTCAGGTGTGCAGCCTAAGGATACAACGCCAAGCTTCTTTATGCCCCTCCAGATTTTTAAAAATCAACCAGTAACAGATTGCAACCGTCCTTCAAGACTGCCCGAGGACAGTCCATCTGTCCAAAATGAGTGGCCAAATATAGAGGAGGAAAAATGACACCCAACTCTGATATCAGTTTGGGGTTCATTTCTCAGAGAAAGATTGGATAACAGTAATTCTCTTTAAAGTCTCACACAGTGGTGCCTATGTTCCCCTCGTCCTTCAGTGTGACTTTATTATTATATCATATTTTACCTTCATGGGTTTTACCTTTGTCAGCCCACCTCAACCAGCTTTGCCTTCCTCCTTAGCCGACTTCTTCCCCCGATTCACTATTTGCACATTGTTTTCTCACCTCAGACTCAAAGATGTGCAGTCTTCTGCCTCGGCTGGTGAGAGGAAAGCAGAGAAATCGACAATCGAACAATGCAAGAAATGTGTCGAAATAAAAAATGTGTTTAAGAGAACGAGGGAACATGAACCAACAAAACAACACACACCACAAATAGTGGGAAAGCAAAACTGAAGGGCAAGTCTTTGGTAAACTTTAATCTCCCTCTATTCTCCTCAATTCCTCATTTTTACTTCCACCTCTCACCCTCAAACCCCCACGCTTCGACGTCCTTTGCCCACCATGCAGAGCTCCTGACAGCTTCCACCTGCTTATTTCCTTTCGCTCTCCCATTTCTTCTTTTTCTACATCTCCACAGCTACGCTATGTTAGCGGTGAGAGCTGCTCTGATTCCATCTCCCCCCAAATAAATGACTGTGAGGAGATAAAGAGAAGGGGAAGGCAGAACCACTGATCGGGTGGAGTGGGGGGGGGCTCTCGTTCCATGGAGATAAGCATACACATCGAGTGTGTGTGTGTGTGTGCATGTGTGTGTGTGTTTGTGAGTAAAGGGGGGGGAGCAGTAAGACTGGAAGCTCCTGAGGGCACCATAACGTGTTACCTTATCAGCCACCAACACTCAGCCTTCACTGAAGACCACCCCTCACTGCTGCTTCTTGATCTGCAGCGATAGCCCACTTCCACTTCTGGGCACTCTCTCTAACAGTCGAAGGTAATCATGTGTGGAATCACATTGCACATCGACCTGTGAACTCCCCCGATATGAAATTGACACACATTACATTCAAATGTGTGAAGGGACAGCACAGTTTTTGTAGCACATTCTCTTTTTTATGAAACCTCTGCGAAAGCAGCGCCGCACCGCACGGGTCAGCAGCTTCGTTGAATTTTGGAAAAACTCTCTAATGAATGAATAATTGCATTTTTCTACGTAAAAAAAAGTGAATAATGGATCTCTACGCTTCATCTAGTCAGCAGATACTCGGTCGTCGCGCGGCTCCCTGAAGCTTTCCCCGCTTGCTTTGCTCGAGCAGTTTGGTAATTAGGACCAACAGCTGCGATTTCTGACATAACTAGTTAGCATGTCGCAGCCAAACAAATCCCTCACACTTCTCTTCACCTGTTCACTATGCAGTCTGCTGCCGGCACTTCTCTGTCTCTCCCTCTGCTCCGTCTTACCATGACAAATTGGGATGGGAAGACGAATGCATGATGTTTTGTTTTTGTCTGTGTTTTCCATCCCCCGCCTATCACGTCCCAGACTCATCTCCTCGCCGTCAGCCAAGTGAAGATTTAGTTACATACTTGAGGGAGTGTGCAGTGTGCCAAGACAAACAATAGGTAAGACAATGGGTTTGTGTGTGAGCCCTTGCAAAAATGTTTGAGGTTTATTGACCCAGCGCTTCTGTGTATAATTAGAGTGAGAGGGGAAAGTGTTTTGGGAGGCTCTCTAATGGCCTTGTCTGTGGAAATCTGGTCAAATTTGGAGGATTCCGCTCTGAGAAAAACATCACATTAGGCTAAATAAATGAATAGAACAACTGAGAGAAACAAAAAACGTGTATCCAGAATCACTCTATATTTCGTTTTTACTTGAACACCAACAACAACGCTGACAATGCAGTGCTTCACATTTTATCTCTGTAAAGGAACGTTATGCAATAAGGCACCCACCTGTATGATTAAAAACAGACAGGCACTCATACTGATGTGCTTCAGTTTTACTTGTACATTTTCAATACATACAAATTTCAATTAATCACAGCCGGCAATAAAAAAAACACAAAATGCAAAATGAAGAAAATCTAATGGCCTCTAAATTACTGTAGTGCTCCAGTATTCCACATTCATCGCACATAGCAATGCAGCCATGCCGTGAGTGTGCAAGGTGTGGAATTAGATGTATGCCAAGCAAACACCACTTTTTAAGAAGCAAATAAAATATTGATTTAATCATTAAAGGTGCCATATGTAAGAATGTGGCCAAAAACGGTTACTACATTCAAATTCATAATACAGAGGTCTTTTAGGTTTTTGTTTTCTGACGTAACTGACTGCAATGATTGGTAGACGGCGGTAGGTGGCGCCACATGCCAAAACATGATTTCAAAACATAAACATGATTTGCATTCTGAAAAATATTTTTTTGAATGCAAATATTTTGTCTGTACTGTTGTTGTTGGTGAGTTCAGTTTGTTATATGAACATTATTCCTGAGTCTGTGTGACATATTAGGAGGATTTTATGGCCAGTTGCTTTAGATTTATTACATAATGCACCTTTAAAAAATATTGTACTCTCTTGCTTGAAAATACACTTGAGCTTTGCACTCCTTGACTTGTTCTTTATTTTTGTTGGATGTCGACGGGGAAAACTTGGGAACGGAGTTTCAGCCGGACAGCGACTCCAAGCCCATGACGACTTCCGGTCCATTGAGCTGTCACTCCAAAACTCACTAGCCAATCAGCAGGCAGCTTCCCAAGGCCTGCTCGCAAACAAAAAAAACACAAGGAACAAATAGTTTTATTTACTTCTTAAAAAGTGTTGTTTGTGACGTGTGTGTTCAAACATACTGACACAAATCTAATTCCGTAGCAAACTTTACAAATGCCTGTGGCATCTGACTTTCAAAATAAAAGTAATTTTTGGTTTGATAAGAGTGATTTATTTTCAAATGCACATCTTTAAAATGTGTTTTATTATGAAAAAACACTTTCACCTGTGTCCAAACCCGTGAATTTATTATTCACCCCGATATTTTTTCAACCGTTACCCAACCCTCTGCAGGACACGTTAACAGTGTGAATGAGTATGTGCATCAAGTGTTTTGCCCAGAATCACATTGTGAAACAAGATATGAAATATTAAAGGTACACAAACAGGTACACATTAAAATAGAAAAACAAACAATAGATGGCAAAAGAAAGAACGACATTGTTGGCACTGTCAAGAACAGCAGGAAGGTTGAATCACGGATAGTCAGAGTACAACATTTGATCTGCCAATTCTCCTGGACAAGCTCCTGCAAGACTTTATCACTCCAGCCTGTGATCACCTAATGAGACACAGTGAATGTCTCAAAAGGCAAAAATCCTGTGTGATCCGATCTCAGCCAAAAGCGTGTATTAATGATAGGAAACCTGTGATCTTTCACTAATGATTTACTTAGACATGAAGACTGGAGGTTCATAAGATATCACCCTTGAACATTTGAGCAACAGATTTTTTCCACAACCCGAGAATGTCTTAAAAGCTTCTGAGTGAGCGTTAAAACATTAATAGATGATTTACTGTAAATAAAATCATAAGCTACAACTAATAAATTCATGACATCCTGCATAAAAAAAAAAGAGGGAAGAATTTTCCTATAAATAAAATTGCCCTTCACGCACTGACAGGTGACCTTTATGGCTACTTAGCAAGACTGAAGATGAAAAGTGTGATTAATGTTGAACGCTTGCAGTCATAATCACAGCTGTAAAAGGAGCACTTTGCAAGGAGTTCTATGAAAACACCAGGACACATTCAACTCAACTCAAACTTTATTTCAGTGGCAAAGGTCACGTCCAGACTCTGGTTTTTAGGAACCTCCAGCAGCAGTTGGTCAGAAGACCTTAAGCCTCTGTTAAGGTGTGACGATGCAGGAGCTTAGAAAGACAGAGAGGCCATACCAGTGAGGGCTGTAAAAACAATTAATAATAGAAGTTTAAAATCAATAGACCAGGAGTCAGTGGAGGGAAGCTAAGACTGACGCTATTTCTTGCCGGAGCGAAGTCGAGCGGAAGTGTTTTGAATGAGCTGAAGGAAGTTGAGAGTGGATTAGTCCAAGCCAATGTACAGGGAGTTAATATAATCTAATCTAGATGTAATAAGGTCAATCTTAGAAAAATAGGACTTGGCTAAGAGGCGGAGTTGGAAAAAGCTTGTTTTTAACAACGCAGTCAACCAAAGTCTTCATGCAGTTTGTCCCAAGTCTGTCTCTGCCTCTCTACACTTTCCTCGGTGTTCTCTCGAGCAGGTGTGGCGAGGCGGTGACCTTTCTGTGACTCTTCTCTCTGCACACCGACGCACAGCCTTTCCTGTCCCCATGGAACACAGTGAAGCTCTCTCCGCTACGGAATAACCAGGCCATTTTATTTTGTTTTATCTCCTTGCTCAAACACTGGAGGAATAATAAGTAGAATTTATGTCCTCGTGGGTATCGTGTTGAAGTACGCCACGCTGTGTGAGTGTGGCCATCATAACTAAATTGCGGTGTCTGTTATCTGTGTTTGAACAGTCGTTTCATTAATACACTGTTTACACTTTGTGTTCTACAAAAGGCAGAAACCCGTTACGTGATCCACCATTAAAGCCAATTTCACAGCCAAGTACAGTGGGAAAGCTTTCAAAATATGTTTTGACAAATTAAAAATGAGTCTAAAAATGAACAAAATATTATTTATGTCCCCACACTGGCAATAGCCTTAGCCAGATATGTTTGTTTTCCAGTGTCTCTTGTTCTTGTTAAAGCGATATCCGTGAAATGCCTTAGGGGAATTTCACTGCATCTTTCAGTGCATAAATGAACACGTTGACTCAAAGATGAACTGATAAGCATTTGGTTGTCAAAGGCATATTGTTTTAAAGGGGACATATTATGCAAAATCAACTTTTTAATCATTTAAATCCTTATATTTGGGACTCTGGAGGTCCTATTAGTCGGCAAAGTGTGAAAAAAAGATGACTCAGTGAACTGCTGTGTTGCTTCATCCTTGGTATGGTATTTTGACCAAAGCATGTCACAGACATAAATGTTCATTAGGACGCCAGGGATTAACTTGGAGAGAAAATAGGATATAATATGAGTCCTTTAAATGCAAATTAAGAATTTGTGGCACTGTTTCACACAAAATACAGTTAAAAACACCCTCTCCTCTGTGTTTGTTTCATGGATCAGTTTGGATGAGTGGCAACCAGTCGTGACTTGACATAATTGGTGTCATTTAATTGGTGCCATGTTGACATTTTGAAGATTCATTTTTGGATGACATGTGCCGTGCTATATTTTCCTCTAAATGGGAACTTAATTGACATCATTAACTCCTTGGGAAAATGTTTGCTGATGTTATGTGAGGAATTCTATTCTACTCATTTCCCCATAGACTTCCATTACGGGTTGCAACTAGTAGAGTCACTCCCGGTGGCTATTTAATGTATTTTTATTTCCTGGTTGGATTCAGTGAAAAACCCAGAAGACTGTGTGCAATTTTTTTTTTTTTTATCAGACAGACCAATTATTTTGTTTGCTGAGGGAGTCCAGGAGCAGTACAATTATCCAACCTCCAAGATTTTTATTTTATTTTTTACGTTTTTCCATTTAACATAAAGCAGCCAGTACATCAACTTCAGCCTTCTGAAAACCTCTGCAGAGAAAGTCTTTCTCCTCATTATTTTCTGGATTGAAAATCTTGTCTTCCTGTTGACTGTCGAGAGGTTTGAACATGAGAGGAGAGAGAGCAGTTAAAGTTTTTTTTTTTTTTTTTTATGAGCTAAAGTGCGGCGTGACGATGCCTATATGTCTTTTTTTAAACCTCAGTCACATTTGCGTTCCTTTGCTTCTTTTAATGGATGTGAAGCAGCACACAAGTACCAATCAACAGCGGTTTGGAATGCATGAAATAGAAATTAAAGGCCATGTGAGTCAGCAGGGAAGAGATGTACGCAGCAAACAAAGAAAATCAAGGACATGCCTGTTCTGCTCAGAAGGTTATTTTATAGTTTTAAATGCTGCTTTTTTTCCTGTTTGTGTATTTATTAGGAGGATTATGCAAAAAAACAACAACTACTGAATTGATTTCTTAGAAATGAGTGCGTTATGGTCCAAGGAATAACCCATTACTTTTTGTAGCACCTCTTAAATTAAAGGGGTGGATACAGATGTTTTCATTTTACTTTATTAAACATAGCGAGGTATTGCAATATTGCAATAAATAATGCAGAGATCATTATGGTAAAACAGACATATACAGTATAATATGAAAAGGTAACATTTGATGTGGACCCAGATATTCTATATGGCTTTTTTTTACTTATTCTTTATATTTAACTGACATTGCTTGTTGTTTGCATAGATGGTGATAAATATTTGCCCATGGGTGCATGCGACATTAGCATCCTGCATTAACTTCAACCGAGTACGTGCTAAGTGGAAGATGCAAACACACCTGCGTGTGTGGGTTAATGTGATGTAGGAAATAATTGGGGTGAGAGAGGGTCAGTGCTAGATTATTAATGAGGGTCTTGGTTCAGACACGAATGACACAAACGGTTAATGCACAGAGTTTAATATTATTTGTCTTAAACCAATAACATTGGAGAGCAAACATGTGACATTATACGCAGAGGCGATTCTAGAGTCTGTAGGGGCCCTAAGCAAATATTCCCCGGGGGGCCCTTCCAACCAGTGTTCATCACCATTATGTTATGAATAATCTTACACCAAAGAAAAATGTTCAAAATGTTATTTTTTTCCGAAAAGTATGTGAAAATATAACTGTCAAGAACTATATAATACTGTAAATAGCTTTTAAAAACTATGCACACTTAGTAAAAAAATACATTACATTGTAAAGAACCCACATTATAAAACAATATAAATATATAGAACAATAAAAATACTTTAAATAACTGAAAAAAACATATATAAACTGAGTAAAAAAGATATGCATTACACTGTAAAGAATCCTCTTCATTTTCCAACTTTCAGAAAGATAACTTCAACAGGTTAACGTGAGGTGGGGCCCCTTTAGGGAGGTTTCCTACTGAGATGTCATTGCAAATCGCCCATTGTTTTTTGCAGCTGCTCACTGCACATTTCAGTTAAAACAGCCCTCAGGCTCCGATAGTCGGGGGCCCTCTATCAGCTCGGGGCCCCAAGCAGTTGCCTGTTCACAAGCTGCGCCCCTGATTATACGTAAGTCACAGGGCAATGGTGTAACTGGCAGGATGCAATGACAGCTGACATGTTTAGCGTCGGCATCCATACACAACAAGTGTGCGTTAAGGCCTTTTGATTTTCTCTCCGATATCATATATTCTCACCTTCACCTGCAGATTAAATCCGGTGCTCGTGAAATCATGAATCTCTGTGACACCTCGTCAATAACACTCCTTGCGCTCTCTGAGGTTTTTCTTGTTTTGAAATGCAAGTGTCATCGACAGCTATAGCACCTTCCGACGCCTCCTCCTCTTCTTGCCTTGTTATGAGAGGAAGCATAAAACGTGCAACTCCACTCCCTGTTCCCTGTCCTAAGTAGATATTACAGTCTATTTTCACTCGCTCGTTTTTTTTTTGTGTGTCTCGCATTCGCTCTCCTATCACGTGCCCACACATATTGTTGCCTCTCAATCTGCTCACTCCCAGCTCTTTTCTCAGTCTATTCCATCAGTCCAGCCTCTGCTGCAATATCAAAATGGAAATGATGGATAGGCAATCTATATGGAAATGATACACAGGTGTACGAACACACTGTGCTCAGGGAACATGGACATCCCTGGTCTTAATCTGTGCTTCCCCAGCACAACAAAACTGTGTATTCTCTCAGGAAATTGTTCTGCTGTTGTTTGGCTTTTGGTGCATTTGTCAGCTTTAAGGGTTTTATTTTTAGCCCGACACTGGTGGGAACAGCGTAGTACAGTAGATGGCAATTATTGGTTTATTTGTGTTGTGGGTTCACTTTTCAGGGCTGAGCACTGGTTGCTGCTCAGACTTGCAGTGTCCAAGGAGAGACAAAAATAAGAGCACCTGTGCACAACACATGAGGAACTTTTTTTTGAGAAGATGAGATGACTATTCTGAAGAATACTATGATTGCTTTAACCCTTAGAACAGAGCATTACAGCTGCTTTTTTCCATTACTATGTTAAAAAGTACAGGATATACAGAGGGTAGAAGAATGTGCAATATAGAGTGTCTTATATTCTTTTTTCACTAAATATATAAACACACCTGAGCAAAAAAGTACTGAAATCTGATTGAATTTGTGAAATTTGGAAGTGTGTCACAGTTCAAAGTTCACTTGGCCCGTTTTTATGAACAAACAGGAAAGGTCTATTTTGTGACTTCTGCACAATTGTTGCTACTTTATATCACTACTGAAAATGTGATATAAAATGAATCATAATTTTGACTCAACAAAACACTTTTTAAAGCCTGAATATGTGACCTATAAACACACACCCCTATGATGTCCATATAATGAGCTGCAAGCAAATATTGCATTATAAATTGAAGGATCTTATTAATTATGGCAACTCACAAACAGATTATAACACTAACAATCTGCCAAACCCGCAGATGGAGGTGATTGGGTCACATCTGTCGCATGTCACCGGAAAGCCTGACTAGAGTAGCCTCACGGTGGACACCACAGGGGAAGAGATCCAGAGGCCGACCGAAAGGAACATGGAGGCGAACTGTGGAAAGAGAAATGAGGAGTCGGAGTATAGCGGCAGACAGAACCAGGTGGAGGAACTTCTTGATGCCTCAGGCGCCACTTGGCACGGAAGAGAATTGAGTAAGTGAATCTCCCAAACCTATATAGTCACATATAAATCTTTTACATCACACTGCATCATTGTCACAGTTACGTGCAGTAAATATGTTGTTAATCTGCAAACAAAGATCATATAGTTGCACTTCTAATTCAGATATAATGTATTTCTAGAGTGTAACACAAAAAAGCCATAACTGCATGTATTTTAAAACTGAAGTGTATGACTCATAGTGATTTGTGTTGCTGATGTTATTTTTCTGCCACTGTTTGGTTTTCTTGAATACAAATTATCTTAAAAGATGGGCTCTGACAAGCAATACAATCACACCTGATTGAGGGAGCATTTTTGTGTATACAGCGGCAGCACAAGGGTGAGCAAAAGCCAGTGGCGTTTATCCCATCAAACTGCTTAACAACTGGGTTTTTTGAGCAGTTTCATCTTTGTTTTTTCAGTCCTACTCGTACTTTTACGATTTTGTCGCTGTTGCCTCCGTCTGTCTCGACAAAGCACTTCCTGTGTGCAGCCAGCACAGGAAGATCCAAACACCGCTATGTTGAGAAACATCAGAGAGAATCGTGTCGAGCTGATGAGGCTCAGTCTGATGAGGCATTTCGTGAATTTATTCCACAATAGTTTGAATGTGACGGACATATTTAAAACGTGAGCGCTTTAATCCTGACAGCGTGGGTTTAATCTCTTCTCCGTTGTGTATATAGTACCCAGGAATTCCAAATACCTCTAATAAAGTGGAAAACAGGTTAGACGAGAGAGTAATTAAGTCTTGTGAAATTTGTTCCTGATTTCTGTTACACAAAAATAAACAAAGCGTGTACAACAAACAGCCAAAACACTTGCTAAATTGAATCCTGAGGGCCCTGATGTGTTTGTTACCCTCCTCACATAATCCTCCCCCCCCCCCCCCCTCCAGACTGTCTACACAGAGGACTTCATTACGTCTCGCTTCTAAACTGTTTTATGCTCTATTATATTTAAAGGAGGAGGAAAATAGAGGAGATTGGGTTTGAGAGGATTAGGTCGGTTGCTGGAATGAAGAAATAGTAAATGAGGGCCACGGCGATACACTGGACACAGTGTACGCTCAGCATTCTGCTGCTGTGGCCTATTTAGATTAAAGTAAGGCTTCCTGTGACTTGAACAAGACTGCTGCTAAGTTTGAAGATGCAGTGACTGGTGCCAGGTGCCGAGTTCCTGATGGAGAGCGCAGAAAAAAATAAAACAGTTTTAACGCAGTGGAGATCGAGCGAGTGGGGATTTGGACTGAGGGTGAGGCTCATGATCAAAAGGGTGCTTGCTGCCTGAAGTCCCCCCCCCAAAAAAAAAAACAATAAAAAAGTACTGGCTTGCAGAAAATTGGTGTGTTGTTGCCATCCCATCGATTCCTTTCCTCGTTTCTTCCAACAGGAATGTTGTTAAAATCATTTAATTCCACACTGGTTGCATCAAATCAATTCAGCGTGGGCTTGTAACTTGGTTGTAGAAATGATTAAAAGCGGATCCTTCCTATTTGCTGGCGCATCTCGAAAAAAAATGGCCAGAAAATAGTGACAAGTATGGACGAGGTCATCAAAGTGTTGCAGCCGTTTGAAATTAGGATTATCGCAAAAGCCGCGGCGTCCAAATCGACTCAGAATACGACCGACGTGTCGCTCAAAAACACGCTATGATTGACGATCTTTGAAATGGATCCCGTGTGTCTGATTTATCCCAATTTTAACGTGATGGTTGTGCGTCTGGTGTCATGTCTCGTACATTTAGCGTCTCTGATAGACTTCGAAAATTGAGTTCCGCGGGTTTAAATCTTTGGTCACGCAGCACGAGTTTAATGGCTGACTTTCAACAGTATTTGCTTGTTACGGGGTAAAATCAGCATGCGGTGCAGTGTCTGTTTGTTCACCAGTCAAGATGATTTTTTTTAAAGAGGAACAGGATTTCAAATCAGGTCTGGAAGGCATATATCAGGAATGGATGGCGTATTTACATTTTCACACATGTTGTTTCCATAGTAACGCATCATTCTGTCAGGGAAAAAAAAGGGCCATTTAAAAATGAGAAACTTTATTCCCTTGTATTTCTCTTTTCTCTCCCTTTATCTCTCTTGTCCTAACATAATCTGCTCTCCTCCTCTCTCTCTCCCTCTCTTTATCTCCTGTCTAAAATAACACACACGTTCTGTGCTGAGTGTCTTCTGCTTGATCCAGGTCCCCAAAAGCTCATCTTGAGCTCCGTTTGCTTTCAGATCAGATGATGACGATGCTTTGTTCTCTCTCCTCACAACCGTAGTTGGTAAATCAAACCTCTCCGGGTCCCTTCTGACTTTCATGGACAAATGTAGAGAGCGAGACAGAGAAAGAGAGAAAGAGAGAGAGAGAACATTGCTTTTTGCAACACAGAGTCGGTAATGAGGACCGTGTTTTTCTTCTGAATGGAGTCCTTGCTTTAAATCAAAGCAGTCAAAGGTCACGTCTTTCAACAGTGTCAGTCCTCCTAATGAGCAGACACCAAGCGGATACCAACCCTTCACTGCTGTAGAATAATTAACCGCGGATTTGTGCATCTTACTGTGGTATGAATAATGATAAATACTTTTTTTTGTTTGCAGGTACACTGTACTGTGGCATTACTGTAGCCTTTATGATCAATTTTACGCTAACTTTTCGTATCGTGATCTCTAGTTAAACCACCAGTATTGATCCTCTGTCGCCCCGTGGACCTCTGGGTAATATTCACACAACACTGTGGTCCTGATTTGACCTACTTGTTTTCTTCCCTGCTTCCCTCACTAATCACTTATTTACACACACATATCCGAGATTGACAGAAACAAGTGTGGTTTGTCTGTCTTTTACGGTAGCCTTGTTTGTCGACACTGTGTCCAGGAAAGTTAGAACTATGAGATGCAGACAAGCAGACTGGCAAAAAAATAAAATAAAAGACAAGTACGATTAGTCAATGTCCAGGTTTATTTTTAGCAATTAAATCCTCTTCTGAACGTTTTTGTAGGCGCTTGTTCTTTTTTGAGCCACAGGGTTTCTGTATGCGGCGCTCACGTGATGTGTGCGTCCTACGCCTCGCACACTATCGACATTAAATGCATCACTCTTTGTGCAACGCAGGACTGTACGAGTGAGCCACGTGGAGCTGATCGGACTTAATCATCAGTGTGAACTCATTTGAAAATGGTGTAAATGCAAAAGACATTTGATTCTATTTAAAGGTCCCATATTATACCCTATTCCTCCAAGTTAAACTAGTTCCCTGGTGTCGTGTCTGTGACATGCTTTGATCAAAATACCATTAGGATGAAGCACCACAGCAGTTCAATCACCCTGCCAAAACAGCCCTACAAATACTAAAAGTACAACTAAACTTAAGGGACAGGAAATGACATCAGCCACAGAGGCTACTGGGAGCTAACAGCAGTTAGCATTTGGAAAAGTGATAATTTGCAGGCTCTAGCAGGCACATTGCCGCAATATATAACATGTATCCACTGGACAGATAAATCCTCTGAGGCTGGAAGTTTGTGTAGAACTCTGTGCTGCACTGTGGAGCCAAGAATAGAACTTTTCACAGACTTCTGTTTTTTTTTTTTCCAGCACTCTCACGTGTTTTACGGGCAAAGCAGAGCTCAGCAAGACAACAATTCCAGGAATTTAGCGCATTGTGACGTCCCAATGAGCGCAGAAGTCAACATTGCGTGTTTCACCTCCTGTACTTAGACTGAGGAGGACCACAAAAACATGAGTGAGTCATCTTTTTTCACATGTTGCCGACTGATAGGGCCTCCAGAGTCCCAAATATAAGGATTTAAATGATTAAAAAGTTGATTTTGCATAATATGTCCAGCTTGAAAATGTATTTGCTATAAATGTACTCTTATATCATGAGGAGTCTGCATTGAGGATTGGATGATTTGTCCATACAGATGTGGATTGCAGAGCTCAGAGGTTTTCAATCAAGGTTGAAATCAATAGTCCATTGATTCCACAATGCTACTTGCAGTTTGTTTGTCTGTTTTTTTTCCAGCCAACAACACTCACTGCATCTCCTGGATTTCACATTATACGGTAGATTCAAAAATCCCATAGTTAACACACACACATCACAGTTGAGTTTGTTTAAACAGAACAGCAGCGCCGGTGTGCCCGAAGCACACTCAATGTGTTTCCTGTTTCGGAACCAGCCAGAGTTTGTTTTTCTCTTAGCTATGTACTGTAGGTGCATTTGTTTATTAGTCTGTAACTAAAGGTTTCGTTCAGCATTTTGGTGAGAGGACCTCATTATATTAAGACGAGTGTTGTTCTTCCTGAGGTTAATTGTGCAACATTGCCTCCCTTAAATTAGATTGAAAGTAAACAGATGGAGCAGTTGTTCATTTAACTAATTTGTGTTTCAGAGCAACATTTTAAAACAGTGTCACAGTGGTTATTTGTTCTCTTTTATAGTTGTACCAGTCTAGTAGGTCTGCTAGAGTGAAAACATCCTGCTCCTTTACTTTTGTCCTTTTTGTCAGTTACACTGGAAATTTGTCATGGTTTTAAGTAGCATTGCTTTCATTTTGCTATTTAATCATGTCATAAATAGGGCTGTACAGTAAGTAGTGATTATTTTCATAATTGATTAATCTGTTGATTACTTTTTTTGGTGATACTTGCTACCATAAAAAGTCATATTCATCCATGTTTCCCAAATCTGAACATGATGATGTTCCCAAATGTCTTGTCAAATTGTTCAGTTTTAATAATTAGATTTCGAAAACCATTAATAATGTATTATTTGTTGAAGCCCTAGTCATAAACCACCAGCAGCCAAGGCAAAAACGGTCTAGTAGTCATCAGTGTGTTATAGAGTAGTGTGTGTATATATGTGTGTGTGTGTTCACTTCTGTTAGTCATTTGAGGCAGAATGGCCAAAAGGTAGTCATTAAGGTTTTAAAGGGAAGCACTGCTGTGGCAAATGAAGTGATACAAGACAGAAAATCCAAGACATCACTTTTTCTGAAAGGAGAAAAACGTGTAATTCATATCTGGCCTGGAAAGCACGACATACTAAAACAGATACTGCCCTATAAAAAAAGCATCAGCCCCTTTATCAGCTGCAGAAGAAGACACAAGAAGAAAAGTGCAGCTAAATCTTTATTTGAAACACTTTTGTCACAATGAACTCTCAGCAGGCTTGAAAAATATCTATTTACAGAAAGGATTGCACTGTTTGCCAAGAGGCCTCGCTGTAAAAGGTATAATGAGGCAGCGTGAAATCCAGCCTCCCACACCCCATTTTCATTCATATTACACTTGAAGATTCTGAGCTGCACAAGAACTACAAAGCAAATCCTTTCAGAGCCTTCATGTGGAGGTTCTCAACATTCTTTCTATATTATTTTCAATATTTTTGCCCTCACTCTGCCTCCTCACCTCATTTGGTTATGTTAAGGTTAGGGTTAGGTATTAATTGGTTATAGTTAGTGCTAGGGATAATGCTTCGTTTAGGCTGAATGGAAGTCATGACAGTGTCTGAAGAAAAATGCATGCTTGAACCTGTGTAATCTCCTTAATTTGTTGCTTCTTGTGCAGCCTGCTTTTCCAAATAGATTTTTAAAAATAATATTGAAGTGTTCCATTTCCTCACTGCAGACATGACCTGCTGTGAGCCCCACTTGATGACAGATTGTGTGTTGCTCTGAGTCCCACATCCCAGAATAGAATGTATAGACCCCCTAAATATCAACAGTGTCTGTTTACAACTGGCACAGTGGAAGTGGGAAACAGAACTGGAAGGAACAATCACGCCCTACTGCTGTTTAGCAAAAATGCACACATTGATTTCTTTTGTAAAAAAATCCACAGTTTGAATTAATTCGACACGAGATTCATGTTTTCCTTGTGGCTAATTCAATATTACCTCATTTGGTTGTTGATTAAAAGTTAATTTAGCTATGAAGTGTCACACTTAATCCCTTGCTCACACAGCCGTAATCCAGCCCATGTACAATGCCAGAGAGGCTATCAATATCGTATGTACATAGTATGATAATAACTGTCTCTAAATATTGATCACCACATTCTCCATGATGAACCGAGTGTCTGTCTGCGCTGTGGTCAGAATGGCTGATCTTTCCCAGTTGATAGCAGCTGGAGGCAGCACAGCTGTAGGTTAAGGCAGGTATGAGCTCCCAGACAAAGATCCAGTTTCCTCAGGGGGGCGGCCACAAATGTTTGCCTCACGAATTAAGAATTCAGTTAAAAGAAGTGGAGCAAAAACCTCCAAACCAATTAGCATTGCTGTCTGAGATGGCGTCTCTGGAGGGTGGGGGGAGGAAAAGGAGGGGTCGCAGACACTGTGGTTTTCTATTTTTAGATGCGTAAAGCTTCCCCTTAGACGCTTATTTTTGAAGACCCAAGGGTAGACATAGATAGCAAAATGTTTTTTTCTTCTAGCTATTTGCATTTCCTACCCAGCCGCACTCCTCTTTGGCTGTTTTATTGAATAATCACCTCGATTTGACTTTTCCAGAGAATCTGCACCATCTATACCAATGTGCATTGCATTTATATCACATTTTTAGTTCATTCAAACCAAGTAAGTACTGATCCCAGCGTCTTCAGTGGCTGCCCAATGAAATTCAAAACATACATCTGCGTTTTATAAGATAAATTAACATTTCCCATCAATTTCTTTAAGGTTTATCTCAGTTACTTTGTCTTAATACACTTAAGGATTAAGCTACATAAAAGGAGTCTTGGAAAGAACTCCACTAGATAGGAATAGTGGACTGACAGAGGGTGAGAGTGCAGAAGTGGAATCCTAGAGGAGAAGGAGATGGCATAGGGGGTAAAGGGTAAAGGTAAGTGCGAGGACAGAAGATGCTCTTGGAAGAGCTGGGTCTTCAAGATAGACAGGGACGCTCCTGTTTTGGTAGTGCTCGGTAGGTCATTCCACCAGCTTGGAACAACACACAAAAAAGAGTCTGTATTTTCTTGTGCGGGGTGTTGGCACCGTCAGACGGCAATCCTTTAATGAACGGAGTAGTCGAGGAGTAACATAAGCCTTTATGGGAGCATTTAAGTAGGTGGGACCAGACCCATGGAGCACTTTGTAGGTTAGCATCAGTGATTTATTTTTGATGCAGGCGGCTAAGGGTAGCCAGTGAAGCTCAATGAACAGGCAGGTGACATTTGCCCTTTAAGGCTGATTGAAGACCAGTTCTGGACCATCTGTAGTAGAGCTTAGATTGGGCCCAAAAAATCAAGCCCGACCCGACCTGAGCCCGTGCACGTTGTGTCCGAGCCCGAGCCCGAGCCAGATTTAAACCCGACATTTTTTTTTAAATACGTGAGCCGTAAATGTACACGTACGTCCACGTCCTCCCCACAGTGGGAGCTTGTTGGACCTGCTGCCGCGGTCTAATTGACAACAACAACAGAGCCGCTGTTGATCCGCTTCCATGAACGCATATGCCGCTAATGACGATACACATCCTGGTTTTTAAATGATGCGTTCATGGCCGCGGGTCTTTACACAATACGACTTGCTATAACGTACCACCCGAACACGACTAGGGAGAAAAAACACAAATGCTTGATCAAGGGCTCGGGCAGAGATTCTAAACTCTAATATATAGTGGTTCAGAGGCCTTTTAGCAGGGCGTTACCCTTTGCCTTGACTGTAAATAAACAGATGCACGACTAATTACTGAGACCTGAGCAGAGGAATTCCTCGACATCTCCAACGAGTGGAAATTTAGTGGCAAACTAACCACTCCAGGCACTGATAGTGCACGTAATATGCTGGCAGCTGCCTGGAGACTTCCATTTGACTACCCTTACACCTAAACAAGGCAAGGTGGGAGATGACCTAAGCCTGTACTGGGAGTTGGCTAGCCTGTTGGGTTAGGTACAGCCTGATTTTTCTTATATCAAATAATGCAAAGCGAAATGACTGGGCGATAGAGGCAACATGATCTGTAAAGGTCATCAATCATGACACCCAAGTGTCTTGCTATCTTGGAAGGAGACAGAAATAAGGAGTCAATATCAATGCAGATGTTGTGGACGTCAGTCAGTTAATTTATTGGGAATTCTTACAACCACTTTTACATTTCCAAACATGGTTAAGGAACAAAAATCTCCAAAGAGAGAGAGAAAGAGAGTCTACTTGTTCTTCTCTAAAAGTGCTGACAAGACTCGGTAGAGATTCATCATTTACTTTTTAATTTGAAGGTAGTGAGACTGTATTATTTCCCTGGAAACAAAACTAGAACAACATTATGACGAGAAGAGCCAAACTGTGAAATGTTAAAAATAAACACGACAAAGTAATGATTAAAATAAAACAAACCTCTGTGATCCATGTTAACCCACTTTCTTTTAGTCTTTAACAATACATTTATAGGTTAATGTTTTTTGCTGGGAATAAAAAGAAAACACCTGCAATCCCATTGGACTGGCTCCATATTTAGATTCTAACTCTCTCCTACAGAGTGAGTCTCTTCTTCCCCAGTGATTCTACATGATAGTACACACTGCACTTAATCCTTCTTCAGTACTGTCTCAGCAGCAGAAAGCCTGCTCGGCTTATACCACCTCACAATGTACCCACAGAGCTGTCGGCAGCAGTAGCCACCACGGGGGGGAAATAAAAGATGAAAATGATTCATGTGATGTTATGTTGTGCTCCTCGGTAAATCAGCCAGAATAAGTCAACTAATTTATGTGTCTTACACAATACAGACTGTGTGTGTGTGTGTGTGGGGGTGATATGAGTGAAAGCTTTTATTTGATCTTATTTGTCCTTCAAAAGTGAAGGAGGCTGATTTACGGGTCTGCCATCGGTCTCACTGATGCTATATGTGCGTGCGTTGCCTTTGCATGTGATATACTGTATGTGTCAGTGTTTATGTGTGTTTGTCAGGTACTGTGTACCAGCTGTTCCAACACTCTTTCCTGGTGAGTCAACCCAAACCTTTGGAGGTCAGAGCTCTGTACAGAACAGGCTGGACAGAACGTACGCACACTAAAATAACGGGATTATCCTGGCTGTGCATCCAGCAACTGCTCACATTCTCCAGCACTCCACAGTAGCCGTCACTCAGTCTCCACACTCTCATTTCACTCCCCTGCTATTTCATCACACTGTGTTTTTTTTTTTTTTTCCCCCATTCACACTGTTGAGCACCCCAGAGACCAAACTTGTCAGCTTCAGAGTGTCACATTTAAATCTACTGTAAATGACATGCCACCACCGTTTAAACCAAGAGTGGAGGAAAGGAAGCGACGATCACTCTTTATATTTACATTTAACACAGTTTCATACAGTTGAGTTGTACTGACACAGTGCTTTTCACTGCCCCCCCCCCCCCCCCCCCCCCACTGACTGCGTAGAACTATCACATGCCGTCCTGCCTGCTGAAGCAGACAAAAGGCCGCAACATGATTCACTCAGACAAAAGTGCATCTCCAGTAATGTCAGTGCGGGCTGTCAAATAATCAATCCTCATCCTGCATGTACACACAGCGAAAGTGTAAAATAATGGTTGCACCATTAGGAAAGTTGTGCACTGGAAAGTATCACAGCAAGCCAGGGAAACTGGGGTGAATTTCCTCTCTAAAGATGCTGTATGTGTTTACACACAGCTTTTATATATACGAAGTACAGTTTGACCTATATGTTTTTCTCTATTTTTACTTATGCCACTTTTATGGGCTCATATATTTCACCAATTTTTTTCCTCCATCTGATAAAATGTAACTGTTTATTGATAACGAGTAATTAGGGCTGACAAAGTTAATTGTTGCGATTAATACAGCTCAGATTAACGCGATGAAACAATCTAACAGAGTTAATGCAAGTTTGTTCACTTCTGCTGAGCGCTGACCTCTGACATGAAAGCAGGGAGTCATCCATGCGAAACATTTACTTGCCTGCAGTCAGTCAGACACTGTAGGACTGAGACCGAGAGATGGTAGCTGAAGATGGAGAGAGGTGAGGGATTGTTGGGGCGGAAGGTTTCATTTTAAGAAGCTGAGCGAGGGAACCGTCGATAAAACAAAAGTTACCTGGGTGTCACGCCTCCATTTATTGACAATGACTGGAAGTTGCGATCCTTTGCCTTGACTGTCAAAAAAAAGATGCGCGACTAATTACTGAGACCTGAGCAGAGGAATTCCTCGACATCGCCAACGAGTGGAAAGTTAGTGGCAAACTAACCACTCCAGGCACTGATAGTGTCCTTAATATGCTGGCAGCTGCCTGGAGACTTCCATTTGTACACCTACCCTGCGTTACTGTGTTCTCTCTCTCTCTCTTTTTTTTGTTGTAATATGAACACATGTTCTTGTTGCATACAGGATGGCAGTCATCCATGTTGAGCCTTTATCTGGCTCATCTGGCTCACTCAGGCCTATCTGGTTGGCACTTGATAGGCCTGAGTGTCTTGGAAATTGCTCTTTTGAAATCACACTATGTGTAGTTTTGTGTTTCAAAAGAAAAGATACAATTAAATGATGCACGCGCTCATTAATCATTAGAAGAAAAGCTAACCTTTAATCGCGAGTAAGCCCTACAAGTAATAAGTAACACTTATTGTCTCTCCAATCTACATTTTATGTCTGCACTGCAGTGCAGTATTTTCACTCACTCATCTTCTCCCGTTATATCCTCCACATGATGGTTGCGGTGGGGGCAACTCGTGTCAATCTCAGCTGACTGGCAAAAGGAGCAGTATTTTCAATAACAATTAAAGTTTAAACTAAATATTAAAGGTACAATGTGTAGTATTTATGGGTTTATATAACCCTACATCCACTTTTTTATACATATTATGTGCTCCTGCATTGTCTAGTCGCTGTATAATAGTTTTTGTTTCATTTTCGTAGTGTTTCAAAAAGTCATGTAAAATAACATGACCGCGGACCGCGGTTGCATAGCCACTGTTAGCAGCGAGACGCCATGTTTCTACCGGAGCCTGTAAGGACAAACGCGACAAAACAAGCGTCTCTTTACTTGTAGCGGAAGTCCCGCCTCCTCTCTCTCCGCTTCGTCTGCTACGGCCGCGGTAGCTCGCCCTCTCCCTCACCTCACGAACCTCATCTGCTGACACGGAGAAAGACGACAAGGACGACATTTGACCAGCTGCGGATACCGTAGCGCTCAGGGAAGGGAGGGGGTGAGCAGAGCAGCAGGTCTTTGTTGTAAATTTCAGCCTCTCCTCTAGATGGCACTATAAACTACTTATTTCCCCTTTGAATACATGAAATGGGTAAGTTTCAAGTTTTAGTGGCAACGTTTCTGACATTTCTGAGAACAAAAATGCATGACTTGTAATAAGTGGCTGATTCATTAATAATAATCGGTCAATGCTGATTATGGAAAAAAATGGCAAATATCACCCTGACTAATCAATTATTCATCATATGGAAATGGCCATGAGCACCCACTTACACGAGAGCAATTTTGGTTTGGATTTGAAAAAAGGATTAATTTGCATTAAATGTTATAACTGATGATGAGATTTCAATAGGTGTGTGTGCGTGTGTCTGTGTGTGTGTGTGTGGTCCAGGACAGAGAAGGGAGGTCATAATTAGCAATTATAATAATTTGACTAAAAGGTTAACAAGACTACGAAATTTATTACCAGATATGAAACAACTCACAGGTACTTTTGCACACACACACACACATACAGAGAGTCACTCATATGTAGAAATTGAGCAGACATTTCCAATCTTGCAGTTTGTTGAAATTGCTCGTGACATTTCGTACCCCGTCACTTAACCCGCTCCCCACTCCGCACCCACCTTTTCTCTTCAGCCATTGCATCTTATTAATGCTGATAACCAATTAACACAAGCACGAATTAGTAACCTTTTCCATTTCTCCTCTATAACACTAATGACCCCGCTGTGCTCTGCTACTTATCTTTATCCTTGCTACCCAGAGACACAAGTGAGTTTATTTCAATGCCTGGAGCTGGAGTTAATGCGGCAGCACTCACAAGGAGGAAGATGAATATAGTTGAGGTTCTGTTTATTGTCGCATAGGGCACCACCACCATAGGAGCTCTCACGAAGATTATATCCAGAGGTGAACTATTCACCCATGAGGACTTGCTCCCGGTCTGACTGATCATTTTTTTATGTAAATGCTGTCAACCTCTATGTCCTGACCCAAGCGAAGAGAGAGCGTTTGTTCCGGAAATAAAGCTAGTAACGGGTTACTACTCTCTTTTGTTGTTACAAAGTGTGAAACTCTTATTTTTTTATTTATTAATTAACATGCACAGGCAAAAGTACAAGTAAAACAAAAATCTTTTGACCATCAATTTGTGGTTTATCAATGCAGGACCTTCCATGCGCTAAAAAACGACCAATATCACCCAGTCAGGAAATAAGTTGCCCGTGAATGCAACTGATGATCAATCATTGAAAAGCCAATGGACACTGTGGCAATTATCAGTGGCGTTTATGTTCCAATAGAAGGCGACACACTCGGTGAAACATCTTATTGAACTGTAGAAAAGAGCAGCTAAATATGCTGTGGCTGCAGCCGACAAACTGATGCATAGCGTGATGTTGCTAGGAGACACAATGCAGCAGATTTAATGCTCATTTACTGCACATACCTTTAAATAATACTTTTTTTTACAGTCTGCTATGGGTCTCTGGTCCAACTGCACTCGACATCCACACTCATCTGTTATATTAGAGACTCAAAAACAAAGAAGTTTGAAAACACAGCTAGTTCCATTTCAGATTAGTATGGACAAGCATAAATGGAGACCTTTAAAAAATGATGACACAGTTACCTGCGCTGACTTCCTGATTGATTCTTATTGGCCACAAGCTTAATTAACACTTCCAGTTTCTTTTTCCTCGCATCATCAGTCTAAAGACAGAAATTCATCTTCTTTATTTTACTCAATTGTCCTTTCTTGTTAGCAGGTGTTTCTGAACCAAGCAAACAGCCACAGAGGAGAGAATATACTTCTTTATTTTACAACCGCATCTGGAAAGAATTAAAAAACACATTCAAACATGGCTGAATGATGTCAGCTGAAAGGTGCTGCAAATCTCAGCGACCACAGAATTCACACGGGGAGCAGCAGATTGTTGTATTCATACACAGTTCATAATATCTTCGAGATGTGACTTTTTTTTAACTGCAGTGCAAACCTTTTTCCTCACACAATGTATAGACAGCAGCTGAATGAGATGTTATTATTGCAATAAGTGAAAACATAAAAGCAGATACTGCACATACAGCCCAAAAGAAGAAGACTACATTTTAACAATTCTTTCTTCCATACCTGTTTTTCAGCCGTGTCTCACAGGGAAAGCACAGTATAGACTGTTATATTTTTGCACTCAGAACAAAGGCCTTTCTGCCTGGAGTTAACATGTTCTCCCCACAGTCCAAAAACATGCAATATGGGCATTAGGCAAAGTGGTCACTCTAAATTGACCGTAGGTGTGAGTGTGAGAGTGGATGGTTGTTTGTCTCTATGTGTGGTCCTGTGATGGACTGGCGAACTGTCCAGGTTGTACCCTGCCTTTCAACCTATGTCAGCTATGCCGACCCTCATGTGGAGTATAAAGCTGTAGAAGATGAATGGAATGAATGTGTGTTGAAAGATGACTATTTACTGTGACTGTGGGATGAAAACCATATATAAATATTACATTATAACACATATTTTCAGGGACTGTAGGTGACATGAATGATCAGTTCTAAACATTAAAAGGTCCCATATTATACCCTATTTCTCCAAGTAAAAATAGTTCCCTGGTGTCCTAATGAACATGTCTGTGACATGCTTTGGTCAAAATACCTTAAGGATGAAGCACCACAACAGTTCAACCACCCTGCCAAAACAGCCCTGTTCAGAACGCTCTGTTTAGTAGTTAAAAAAAGTAAAACAAAACGTATAACTTTTTTTTTTTTTATCTATGTATGTATGTCTGTATGTCTTTTTTTTTTAATGTATTCTCTATGGACCGCCACTGTGTCTGGAATAAAGATTGATTGATTAAGGACAGGAAATGACATCAGTCACAGAAGCCACTAACAGCAGTTAGCATTTGGAAAAGTGAGAGGCTGGAAGTTTGTGTAGGACTCTGTGCTGCACTGTGGAGCCAAGAATAGAAAAAAATTTTTGCGGACTTCCGGTTTTCGGATGTCGTTGCCCTTGCCAGCACTCTCGCGGGTTTTACGGACAAAGCGGAGCTCAGCGAGACAACAATTCCAGGAATCTAGCGTCTTGTGACGTCCCAATGACCGCGAGGTCGACATCGCATGTTTTACCTCCTGAACTTAGACTGAGGAGGACCACAAAAACATGAGTGAGTCATCTTTTTTCACAATTTGTCGACTGATAGGACCTCCAGAGTCCCAAATATAAGGATTTAAATGACTAAAAAGTTGATTTTGCATAAAATGGGACCTTTAATATACACGTCAGCTCTTTAGGAAATGTATGGGAGAATTAGATCGGCATTAAAAGCTTAAATCAGTTCATACATGCTTTTGACACATTATTCATTCGCCCACTCAAAGAGGCAGAAAAGACACACACATGGAGACTAACCCTATGGCCATGTTCCAGTGGCCTTTCAATTAACATGTGATTAGGTAGATGGTGGTCTGTATTGACATTTCATTAGTAGCAGAGTCAGTTTGTTGCTGTGTCATTTATGTTTATGCCTTAGCTGGGCTTGAGCCACAATGTGAAAAATAAGAGCTATTGCACAAGCCCTAATGAAGATGTCCTCCTATTTCCGTACGCAGAAAGTGCCGACACTCACTATCTTGGCTGAGATTGTTTGATTTTAGCGTGTTCTGAAGAGAGTGCAATATCTGTTTTTTGCCTCTTGGAGGCAGCAAAATCAATAAACACATGCTTTCTGGGTTTGTAGCTAAATGTCCAACTTTTTTTTTTTTTAGGAATAGAGGACTTTCTAGATGTTATGCAATCAGAATTCTCACTTAAAATTCAGGTGCTAAAGGTACAAAATGATCTGCCTTATTGATCAGTAAGTCCATAATAAACTTTCAGCATAATGTAAATCAAGTCACCTGAGAAAGAGAGAGAGAGAGAGAGAGACACCTCTGCACATCCTGTCTACAGAAGCACAATTAAATTCCACTGCACCCACACTGCATACAAATTTCTTCCAGTGCTGGATTGTTACTTAACTTCTTAGACTGCAAAAAAAAAAGCGTCAGATATTATCACACGTGAAATAATTCTGTCCTCTGTCCACAGCAGGGAGCCATGATTCCAAAACTTTAGCAGCCTGTGAATGAGACAACAGTCGACAGCTTCTCTGGTCTGGATCCTGTCTGTTGCAACTTAAATAAAGTAGTAAATTGTTGATGTACTACTTTAGTGACGCCTGTCCCATTAGACAAAGTAATTTTATTCTCCGCTGTTATAACAAATATTAATTGTAACTGCTTTAACAAGACAAATGGGCTAGATTTGAAAGGATTGGTGACGAAAAAACACAAAAAAACAGATCTATTAATCGCTGCATGGTTAGACAAAACATCAGCTTGCAAATGACTCACCAATTACCATATTCATCTGAAACTCACCGATCGTGAAAAGATCTTTAATTGACAAATATGAAGAACAATACATTACACTGTGGATTATCTGTCCACCTCAATCAATGATAATGATGTTTCTCGTGAATGGCAGCATTGTGATGTGCAGCAGTCTGAACAAGACCAATGTGAAGACATCTGGATTGAGACACGTGTAGAAAGATGTGACCTTTACTCTCTGCACCTATAGGGCAAGGATATTAACCAGCAGGCCTCTCGCTGAGTGGATTGATTGAGGTGCACAGCTCAGTAGAGATCAATACCAGCCTTAATATAGCCCATACTAAACATTGGCTTTTTAATGAGACACCAGTGGCAGTTTTTCACCTCACTTCTCTGGTTAAAGCGTCCATCATGATTCATGTCACTCTCCTCTCAACCTTGGGCACCTCTGCAAACATTCAACTTGCTTTTTCAGTCAATTTGATGGCAATTAGAGGGGGGGGGGGGTGATGTGTTCTAGTCGGAGTTGTCCAACATCATTATCAATCCTTTATGAAACAAAATATCAGCCTTCCTGCTGAGCCCTGTTTGCACACGTGTAAGCGATCCATCACTCTGTGTGTGTGTGTGTAACATATTGAAGATAAGTGCCAGAGACTTTTTTTTAACTCCTATCTTCTGCCCCTAATATGATTAATTACATAAGTAAAAGCATTCACATTGCACACTGTTATCTATGTTTTGGAGCCGTGTGACATCTGCTGCTCTGGAAGCTGTGCAGAGTCTGTTTGACAAAGTGGTAATCATCTTACAATAGCTCCCTCATGTGGTGAGAAGCTTCTCTACAGCTGCTCTCTCCTTGATCAGTTCTACCTGAAACTATAAAGCTGTAGACACTCTCCACTCTCTGTGAAGCTGGCTCACTCTCACTAAATGTTAACATTTGTCAGACCGCTGCAGATTATTCAACTCATAATGTCACATTTGCATTCTTTTGGAGAGCGAGTTCCCCTGCTGCTCCCTCCTTTTAGCTCCGGGGCTAGAGATTTGACTTGATAAGTCCTCTCTCCACACGAGTCTCAGTCAATAAATCATCGTCATGGCTATGGAGTGACTACCATGGCGAGAATCATCGAGCATTTATCTGCATCAAAAAACGGATATGACTGCAAATAAGGATGTTCCTCCCGACTTTCCTTTTCATTTCAACATTTTGGCAGAGCCAGTGTATTAATCGCACCCTTGCATTCCACCAGTGAGTAATTTTTCAACAGTCTGGGTAGAGCTGAGTGATGTGGCTGTGTCCCAATATACAGATACATCTCAATATCAAGAAAACATACACAGTTATGTCAGTATTATAGCCGTTTATGAGCTGTTACACTCATTTCTTTTTTTTTTAAACTCACCTTTAAATGTATATATCTGGTTCTCTAGTTATATTAATTTATATATTATATATGATTACTAAAGGATATTTACATATGTAAGAAACAATGAAATTGATTATAAAGATGGTCTAATTATGCTGTAATACAAATAATAAGAGTTAATTGAAGAAGATTTATTGTATTATGTTTTATTATGTAATTTGATGATTCTGTTCATTCAATAATATTATTCAGATAACAATAAAAAAAAAATGTATATCAGCCCTAGCAGGAACACATATTGTGATAAATGAGTGCTGTAGTCATGTAGCCATGTTTCACTACATTTTCCAAAACAGTGCTCGTGATCTCAGGAATTCCAGAATAAACCTAGGAAGAAGGAGTCCTTGAGGAAGATGAAGGTCCAGGTCTGACTTCATTCTTCCTGGTATACTCCTGGTCCTCCTATCATGACCGGCGTAAGGTCTGATCACACTGCCCTGCCCTGGGAAAAAGGAAAGCGATTAACAGTCCCGTGAGAAGGACACATTCAAATAGGAAACCATACAGAATAAACACAGTGTGAGCGCGCTGTTGGGTTCCCATGACCCAGAATGACTGGATGTGTGTATGAGTGTGTGTGTGTGAGTAGGTGTGTGTGTGTGTCTGAGTGGGTGTGTGTGAGTTCAATGTCAGCCAGGAGTGCTGTATGTTGACCTAGCCAACTCAGCTGCATCAGTTTGGATTACAGGTAACATTTGCCCCCCCATCAAGGAAGAACACATAAATAAGCACAACTCAGCAGGAGATTTTGACTCTGGGACATGAAATAAAAGTAAAAACGCATTCACTGTCACTTGTCATTTAACACTCAGTAGAGTCCTGTGTTTAAAACCAATGGCTTCAGTGACTCGATATGATTTAAGACTGGGAATTATCTGACAAAACCCCAAATATAGTCAATTCACAATCATAAAAACTAAGAATAGTATGAAATCCTGACTCCTGATCTAAGAAGAAGAACCGCAACATTTTTGATATTTTTTAATTAATAATTGAGTCCCCGATTAGTCCAGTAAGAATCACAAGATGTGTTCTTATCTTTTCTTCTTCATCTTATGCCGAGTCAGACGTTGTCCACTGAGAGGCAGTAGAGTTCCAGTGTTAAACACGAGCCCGTACAGCCTCAGTGCTGCTTAGCGCCAAACATTATCACAAACACATTTAATATGTTTTGAAATGCTGCAAACAAAACTGTCTTTAATAAAGCCTCAAATTCACCTAAATAAAAGGCTTCACACCGCAGGCTGCAGAGCAATGCTGACATGTCGCTGTAATATCCCAGGCCTCTCGTCGTCAGAGTCTATAAAAATGAGAATTTTCTTTTGTAAGAAAAACACACCGTGGCCAGATCTTATAACTCATGCTTTAAATGAACAACCACACCTTGGAACAATAACAGGTTGCTATTCATTACCTCATGGCGATTTACAATGTGAACAGTTTGGAGCTGGAGGAGCTAAAGTGCAGTCATTTCACTTGGTGATGAGCCAGGACGTTAGGCGGAGGTCGCTAACATCAAAATTCGCCCTGCTCCTTCTATTCTTGAATGGGCAATCAGAGTGAGGTCACACCCTCATCCGGGTGACCTGAGCACTGTATATATTATTAACAAGTGAGAGTGTGTGTGTGTGGTAATGGTGGTGGGTAAGGCAGGGACCTGAGGGGTTGGGGGGGTTGTTCAAGGGGGGATATAATTATACGATCGTGAAGTCTAAGGTTGAGCGCAAGAAAGACAAGGGTGGGCTTGCCTCTGAGGACATGAACCGCTGGAGAGATACAAATAAATAAAGGCAAGAAGAAGGAAGAAATCCTACTGTTGAGAATATATTTGTGTTGGATTGGTGTTCGAAAAAAGGAACAAAGCTTCTGAAGCCAATCCAATTCTTTCGATTGATTGTGTGTTGAATGCTCTTTTACGGTGTGCCTTCATTTAATTCCTGCCAGAAACCTAAACAGAGAGCAGGCACAGACAGATTGATTGAAGGTTTACGGGCCCAGTGATGGATATGCAGTAATAGCATGGTTATCTTTATGGGCCTGGCGTTCATGCCTGTGTGTGCAGATGTATCCATGTTTCTGCCTGCCCACTTGTGTGCCACAGCCTCTTTATATGTGAGTGTGTGCATGCATGTATTGTGTGTATATATCAAGGGGGATGGGGGTTGTCACTGAAAGCATGGTGCAGATTAAAAAAAAAAAAAAAAAAAAAAGGGGGAGTGCGCAAAGGAGTAATGACAAGAAAGAGGCAGCCGAGGGTTCCCAAGGCAACCTGCTGCTCCCTGGCCCTTGCGAGCTGGCGTGGGGGGCCCTGTGTCTTCTTGTGTTGTGCTTGAGCACCTGCACACTGTTTGCACAGGCACGAGTGATTATTTTGATGATCTCCTGGCTTGCTAGAAGCCCACATCACAGGCCTTATCCACTGATCTAATATCTCCCTCTAGATGTCATCCATTTATTCAGCTGGAGATCTGTTTGAAAGTGCCATATACGCAGAGACAAAAGGACGCGCAGCCCAGGAGCAAAGCAACAATCAGAGCAGACCCTGAAACCACATGCAGACTGACAGTTGCCACATGCTCGGTGTAGCCTTTAAGCGATGGCTCCCCGCTGACGTGTTGCAGCCTAATTTCTAAACTCCAAGAATAGAATCTTAGTGGAAACATATTCAGAGATTCCTTTTATTAATTTATATGAGCGCGTTGGTCTAGAAGGTCAATAACAGCCCAGCTGCCCCTGGAGCATCATGCAAAATCATTTAAAACACAAAAAGGCCCATAAATAACGATTATAGGGCAGCGCTGAGAGGAAATCTGAGTTTGGAAAAGGGACAATAGACGAGAGCTGCTCCTCATCCTCGGATAACAAGCAGCTATAAGTATTTTCCATCTGTTCTTTCCACATTGAACGCCGTTCTATTTTTGCAAATGCAGAATGCGAGTCGGGCATTGTTGGCCACAAATTGCAGGATTTAATCAATTTCAAAGACGTATTAGCCGTTGCGTATAAATACACAATAAATCAGTTAGGAATATATGTCGTCCAGGTTTTTTGGTTCAGTTTTGCTTTCTGTCGCTGGCTCAGAGAATTAGCTGACTTTTTTTTCTGTGTGATGCCGGGCCAGTAGCACGAAGCGTTTGTTTGTTAATAACAGCTGTCTGCTATGTTTGAAATCATTGCGATGCAGTGACAGTGTCATAGCTGCAGGCCAAACTTGTTAAACAAAGATCTCCACAAAGCAACTGCACACATGATGACAATTAGGGCTAAAAAAAAAAGAGAAAAATTGATATGGTATCAATACAAATATTATGAAATCTGTTTTTAACAGTACAGTTTTATTTTTCAGCTCCATGACATGTTTACAAAATGCTTCTTAGTCCACTGACACTGAGATTAACTGCTTAGGTAACGTTTAATTCTGAGGGACAACTTATTTTACAATATTAGGTGATGCAGAGTTTGGTCGATACCACAAAAGAAAATATCTGCTTTAACACACAACAAGATCAACTGTTTAAAAAAAAGCTTTGATTCATACTTGTTATATAAGTAAGAGTGGCCTGTTGAAACCACTTCTGTGACTACTGTGTTTTTGACAACAACAAACACAGTCGCACACACTTTAGCCCCTACTGAAGACCTCCTGCATTTCCTGTTAGTCCAATAATGCAGGAACAAGCAACTCTACTTCCTGGTTCTCAGGCTGGCGAGGAAGGAACCGCAGTCTGGTCACACGGTGCTCACCGCTTCCCCTACCTCCACCCCAGCCTCCCTCTCCATTCTTCACACTTCTCTCTCTGCCTCTCTCTCTCTCTCTCTCTCTCTCTCTCTCTCTCTCTCTCTCTCTCTCTCTCTGTCACTGACTTTTTTATTTATTTAAAAATATATATATTTCTCTCACCTTTGTCTCTTTTTTACCTCCCACACAGGCCCACACACAAATACATGTGCTTCTTGCAGTACGAGGCACTAACAAACGCGCTCTGTTTTCCTCACTGGAGGCAGGATGTTCCCCAGATCGAAGGATATTTTTTCACATGTCGCTGACTCGGTTTGAAGGGCAGAAAACACAGGTTCTAAATTTACAGGCCCGTGTTTATCTCCTGGTGTGGAAGTAGGATGTGGAAGCTGTGTTTAAAAAGACAGCGGTGGAGGGTTTTTGGAACAGAGTTGGATAAGAGTCACTAAATGATGAGAGGGGGGAAGAGATAGCGAGACTGGGAATCGTCAATTTCCAATGTGCTGTTGTGGTGAAGTGCAGGGAAAGTGATCCACTGTACACTCTCCTCCTTAAAAAATGGCCACTCAACACCCCAAAACCTCTTTTATAAATCATTCATTCAGGCCTCCAGAGGAACATATGGGAACTTGCTGACGTGCTTCCAGGACAAGTGCCGACAAAGTAGTGCGCCGTGCGGTTATGTGTCCCCACAGACATTTTATAGCATCATTGTCTGGCTGCGAGCGCTTTGCTCTTTGCTCGTGCTCCCCGTGGCGTGTCCCATTAGCGGTCTCTAGCAGGCCACAACTTCTCATTCCCGGGCATGAGCCAAAACACTGCATTATTAACCAGCCTCACTTGTTTACCTTCAAAGCAACCGGTATGATATGGCCGCACGCGTACGCCAGCACGTCCATGCATTCATTCTGCATGTACACACACGCCCACCTTATTTACTCTCCACTATAATACCCACAGGCCTCGAGCCCGGAGGGGAAAAAAATGGTGCTCCAGTTACGGGGCAACAATGGTGGCATTTAATATGGGTCACGGTTACTAGGCAACCACAAGCAGAGTGGACTGGTGTTAGATTACTGATCGTTTCATAATTAATTATGGATTATGAATAATTGATTGAGAAGTGTTGGGTAATTTACAGTCGTGTGTAAATGGGAGCCATTCTACAGTCTCTCGTGTGTGTGTGTGTGTGTGTGTGTGTGTGTGTGTGCATGTGTGTATACACATGCAAATGACAGGCATTTATGCACACATATCTTCTTGTGCTTGTATCTCGGCGGCAAAAGGTTTCAAAGAATACGACGATCAAGATCCTTTCATTTTCTTAGTTAAAATAGTCACCCGCAGTTTTGTTTTATTTCTGTAACCAATCCAGATCAGTGACAGCATTTAATGAGGAATCAGCACCTACTTTCACTCCATTTCTCCTACATTATTTTGAGGGGACACACGTTCAATCATTCGGTCAATGACCGGCTGCTGAGAGGGTTTTTTTTGAAGGAGTGTAATTTGTGTTAAAAGATGGAACAGTGTTAGAAAGAGAGGCAAAAGAAGAGATGAGGATGTAGGTGAGAGGTAGATAAGTGGTGCGTAGGAGTTTGAGTAGGCGAGAGAGGGAGGAATGGTGCTGAAAATCAGCCTGGACAAAAGACCAGCCAGAGATAGAGGCAAAGCTTTTTTTTTTCACATCACATCGAGATGAAATGTAAAACCAATACTAGGTATTTGTTGATGATATTAACTTTAACCTGTCTAAGACTTACATTTAACAGTAGAGCAGTATATGCTTGATTTAAAGCACGACACTTATACGTTGAGTTTCTATTATGGCGTGAGTGTTTAACTTTGCATAATTTATAGCAACATGCTGTTCTTGAGGCCACCAGTAGGGGTCAATGACCATCACAAAGTCTACGCCCTTACGGCCACTGTGTGTGTGCACAACAAGGGATGGATGGATGGAGTAACAGATAAGAAAGTACACTGCACAAAGATACAGTATTAATGAAAACAAGAGGATGCACTAATGTGCTGTTGGAAGATTTGTCAAGTTCCTTGGAGCACTACAATCTGTTACTATGGAAACTATGTCAAAATATGTTGTAAAGTCTCCATTAGGAGTACGGAGAATGGTGCAAGGCTCACAAAGAAGCTGAAAACAAAAGATGTTTTTAATGAATGAAAGTTGATGTCATTACGTTTTCTTTACTTCAAACAAAAAAAAAATAGTCTTAAAGACTCGAGGCATTAACAGAAATTTGGAAAAAGAGTGAATGGAAACGAAGGACAAAGAAAGTGGGAGGAAGTGTCAAAAAGAAAGGGACGCTGGCACGTGTGGTTGCGAGCGGGACAGGTATAAAAGAAGGGAGGGAAACAAGAGTGGGGTCTGTCAGTGGAGAATAGAGGAGGGAGGTGAAAGGAGAGGTGAATTACTGCAGTATCATTTTCCATCTTCAACCACTTCTAAAACCTCAAACCTCCTTGCCTTACATACACACACACACACACGGTATATCATGTATCTGTTATAAGCGCTGACTGTTTAGATTGTGCACTTCTTTATAATCCAGGAGGAGTTGGCGGGAAAATAAGAGCGCGGTTGTAAGTCTCGAACAGGTCCCTCTAGAGTTTCATTATAATGGTGTGTGTGTGTGTCTGCCTGTGTGTGTGTGTGTGTGTGTGGGGTGATGGTCCACAGGGAGGGGCGTACACAAGGCTACAGCAGCAGATGAAAACATTCACATGTGACCTTCTCAATATGCAAATTAGGGTCGATAACAACAAAGTTTGAGAAGGAATTAATGTCCAACTGGACAAGGAAGAATCTGACATTCTCCGAAACATGTACAGGAAAAGATGGCATGGAAGAAAAAAAAAAAGAAAGAAAAAATATGAATACATTATATCTTGTGAATATCCACGATCTGGATTCGGATCTGAATGGAATCAGACATTTTCAGGCAAAGCCAAGTTGTAGAGCACCTTAAAAGGAAGTAAATCATTTTAAATTGAATCATAAAGCCAACTGCAGTTATTAAATAAGAAACACCATAATTAGGGACTATATGCATGATATTTTTTTTTTTACCTTTGTGAAGGTTTTACAACTTCTTGCATTAAAAGAGTATCCAGAGTATAATTATGTATATACAGAGTATATATGTTTGAGCTTTTTAAATGATCACACAAGGCGTAGCAGTCTGGTGGTAAGTGACTTAAGATGTGTTTTAATATTCAACTGGGGAAAACAAACGTGATCCATAATGCCGTAAAATTGAAAAGGTTTTGATTTTGTGTGGAAACCAGCACTTGAGTTTTGTTGTGGTTTAACTGCAAGAATCTATGAGACAGTCCAGACACTTAACTTAAGGCAATTTCTTCAAATGACCGGATTTGAAAGTTTCCCAGTAATAAGATACTGAAAGCTGGACATCATCAGCATAATACTAATAATAAGAGACATAGCAAGCTCAGCAGATATTGTCCCCTAAAGGCCAAATAAAACCGTTCCCAGGTTTGATCCCTGAGGAACGCCGCAGGTCGAACGAGCACAGTCAGACAATCAGCAACACGGTAGAAACTGTGCAGGAAGAACACGTCTCAGAGGGGCTACACGTTTTTAAGAGTCCCAGCAGGAAATGAGTACTGCTCTCTTCTGCCATCACAGCGCTGATGAATAAAAATTTTACTGTAATGCCAAATGAGAAAGGAGCAACAGCGCACATAAAACAATTCGATAAAGATGCTTTAGATACCATTGATAGAAAATATTATCCGATCTATGGAGACAATGACGTGGGGCTCAGGGTTGTGGGGACTAATTTGCAGTGAGAAGAGTGTCCAGGAGAAGTAATATGTTTGTAGTGAGGCGTAGGAAATGGAGTCCCCATGTTTATTTATTGAGCAGTAATAAAGCTGCCTGGGGTCAAAGTACAGACATAAAATAAGTTAACAGCACCTCAGATATACAGCAGGCCTGCTCCCTTTGTTGTTTGTTTATTAGCAAGCAATATGAATATGGGCTAATGGGGAGTATAGAGTGTGCACAGCTAATCCATCACCGTGACTGTTATTCCCAACGCGCAGGTTATGTAACAAATGCATTTGATACCAATGAGAAACAGACGCAGGAGAAGCATCAGTGAAGCTTCGAGTTGTACACATGCTCTGTGTGTGTGTGGGTGTGTGTTTGTATTTGTCTGTTCTTCAGGACCTTTTCTGGCATAAACACTGACGAGGTCAGGACCAGCAGTCCTCATGGAGACCAAAACCTGGTCCTAACGAGGCAGAACCTCATTTCTGAGGAACTGGTTAAGTTTATGGATACGATTTTAATTATTATGGTTAGAATTAAGTATTAACTGGTCACGGTTAAGGTTAGGGATAACACTTTGAATGGATGAAAGCCGATAATAGTCCTGCATCTGTGGGTGAGAGACATCCAACATCCTCGATGCTCATCTGCTTTTACAACCTATTAATTACAGCGCTGGGATCACAGAGTCTGTCTGATATCTCGCTCTATCTGCCTGTTGCCTTTTCCTCTGGTAATAATGCTGGATGGGTGGATGAAGATCCCTTTTGCTTTCATTTCACTTCACCCCCATCTTTGCACCTTTCATTTTCATTCTCTTAGAAATTCATATTCAGATTTATCCATGAGTCTCACGAAAGACTTCTTTCTCTCTCTCTCTCACAGGTTGACACAGATATTCACATGACTATCACAGGTTTACTGGCAATGCCAGGAAGGATATACCTGAATAAACATGCCCTGTGTGTGTATAAGTGAGTGTGTGAGAGTGTGCACACACACATACAAAAGCAAAAGTTCTCTCCTCTTTTATGTGCATTTTGTATCTACTCACTGTATGCACTGCATGATTAGGATTGTGTCTATGTGTGGGTGCGTGAGTGTGTGCCTGCCCGTGAGAGCTGGTGTTCACTTGGGACAGGTTGTAATTTACAGAGAGAACACGGAGCCCGGTGAAGGGGCAGGACCCGGGGGAGTCATCAGGCTGAACTCGCTGTTCCCGGGGACGTGCCCTGGGAAGAGACCCGATGTCACTCGGATTAAAAACAACACACACGCCCTGTCAAACGGCAGGGAGGATGGATGGAGCAAGGACAGGGTATAGTGATAAAAAAAAAAAAAATGGGGTGGGAAAAGAGAATATTGACCAGAGTTAAATGGACAAAGACCACGGACAAATGGACAGATTAACTGATAGAAAAAGGAAGCGAGACAAAGGGCGATAGGAAGAGATGGAGAAAGACAAATAAAAGGAAAAAGAGTAAAGAATGTGTAACCTCTGCTCCGCTGGAAATAAAACGTCATGACTTGGCAGAGAATTGGCAGATATTCTGACTCTGTCGAGTTTTATAGCAATACCTCACACTCCATTCCCTGTTCCACTTAACAGTGGAACGCTAATGGGTTACAGATAACAGGGTGATCCAGAAACAGAGGTATGATTACCATTTATGCAGTATATAAAATATGTATATATATATGTATATATATATATATACATATATATATATATGTATATATATATATATATATAAAATGTATTCCCTACTAAAAAATCCTACTTCGTTAGGAAAATGTAGTTTTAATATTTAAATAAAAATACTGATTTGGTCCATCTGACCGACACATTTCTATACATGACATGTCACTGTTACTGATTATGGAGCTTTAATTAAAAAAAAAAAAAGAAAGAAAAAAAGTCTTATAGTACACCAACAACAGATAAATCTTAGGAATCATGAGATGAGAGAGCAAAGAAGATAAAATGAAACACAAATGTTTTTGGTTTTAAAGCTTTTATAAAGTTTCTGATATTTTGGATCGCGTGAACATTTGAAATGAACACATGTGAGATATTAAGAGATGAAAAAAATAAATAAATATAGACATCTTAAATGTGTACTCATCTAGAGTTGGTAGAATGTCAGAAGTTAAAAAGGTTGGAAGACACTGGCACAACTTAAATTGTGCTTGATTTGAAACCACTTTAAAATGTCAAAGTGTATGAGTAATTGCATGTAGTTATTTTCCATATCTGTCTGTTGCAAAACTCTTCAAATTGACGAATATAAGAAAAAGTTCAATCTTTAATTTAACTTTCCTTTACCAAATAATTCAGTCCAGCACAGCAGCAGCAGTGGTCCAAAGAGTGGAAAACTCAGGACAGCTGAGTCGGATAACTCGACAGTTCCAGATGAGTCAGTTTACTGCTGTCACTCTCACACATCTCTTTTTATCACTGATGAGCCCCAGTTGCGTGAGGGGTCAATATAAATGTAACATGTGTGGAATGTCCCACCCATATAATGGACTGTAATGGAAGATTCGGATGCCTTTTATGTGGCTAACTTCCATAATATATATGAACAACAGGAACCGGTTTAGTTTTTAAAAAGCTGTTTTCTGCACCGCTGCTCTGCAGGACCTTTGCCACCCACCGTACCCCAATTACAGACACTTCCTCCTGGATATCCTTTTGTCTCTGCTCTCTGATCCTCTACTGCTCCTCTGGGACCAGGCCTTGTTTGTCTGTGTGCGTCTGTGTGTTTGTGTATGTACCTGAGTGTGTTTGCACCGTGACTATACTGTATGTATACACTGTAATTGGATAAGACTCGTTTTTTACGCAAGCATCCTCTCCTCATGGATGCTCATGACAGGGTGTACTGAATGACCTGGCGACCTGGTTACAACAAGTGATATTTGACCCTTTTACTCTGGTTGTTCCTGTGAGCTACTTAACACTGACAGAAGCTCAGCTAAAATATGCATATTTAGATAATTCACCTAACATCGCATTTTTATGTCCTATAACTTAGTATGCTGTGTGATAATGTACTAAATTCATTATTATTGTATTGTACTTCAACTAATGTATCTTTTATTAGTTTTCGATTTGTGTCAAAGGCGGTTTTAATCCAATTGGTCAACTTTTAACATTGGAACTATTTGCTTCTAAGGGTGCTTTCACACCTATAGTTCGATTGCTTTGGTCTGCACCAGTCAGAAAAATGTTACAAATGTAGCAAACAGACGTGGGTACGGTTCGCTTTCACATATGCAGAGTTCTAACTCTGTCTTCGACCATCGGCACTGGAACTGGACTAACCCCCGATTTCACCGGGCGTGTCACCGCCGTGGAACGTAAGCGCCGCGGTCACCGGAGCTGATCGCTGGCTCGCTGAATTAGGCTGGCTCGCAAGGCAGTGCCCATGGCAGCGCTGCGTTGCCGTAAAGTGCCCGGTGGGGATTGACGCTGACAAAAAAACAAGGGATCTTGGTAACACTTCCAATAAGAACCATTAAAGGGGTTTTAAAGGGTTCTCTGGATCAACATTTTTGATCCAGAGAACCCCTTAAAACCCCTTTCCTGAATAAAGGGTTTTAAAAGGTTTATAAAAAGGTTCTAACCTTAAGCCAAAAAGGGTTCTCCTATGAGGACAAGCCGAAGAACCTTATATGGTTCTACTTAACACTTATTTCTAAGAGTGTATAGCTAACGGTGGATCCCTATGTACTAAAGTCAACAAAAAACATCTGAGGTTATGGGTGTTGTTTTTGAGAGGATGCTCATTACCCCCCACAACCACCACCACCACTAAACTTGTATCTTTGAGGAAAAAACACCCTGATACTGTGGAACTGTGTTTGCTGTAATCGGCAGGAAAAAAATGATCAAAGCCTCTTCCTTTTTTTCCAACATCGAGGGGATATTTACTGCTTTGTTTGGCTCTGCGGCAGAGATGAATGGTTGCATCATGAGGTATAGAACGGAAACCAGGGATGATTTACCTAAAGTTATAACGGGACGACACAGCAACAGCAACATGTGGCAAAAAAAAGCTTTAATACTCACAGGATTAAAGCTAAATTGAGCTATTTTTATTTTCCTGAAAACAAACAGCAAACGTGAATGGTCTAAGTATTTGACAAGGCACTAAGTTGTAATCAACTGGATTTTTTTGGGTCATATTTTAAAGAGGAACTATGTAGTATTTTTCTGAGTTATTGTGATGGTTAAATTGGTTGTCCCCTACTGTCAGAAACAGGTATTGCATACACACACCTTAAACAGGTACTGGTTATAAGATGAAGGCAGCAATAGTGTTATTTTAGACACAGTGGAACCGGTGAAAAAGAAGCAGAGAAAACTGTTGTCAGAGGAAGCGAGGGAGAGGAAACAACTGTCTGACTGAGCAAGGGCCCGCACACCAGTAAACATCGGACCGTCTATTTTTCAAACGGCAAGAACTGAAAAACACAGACGCATGGCATGGTTCCACAGCTTGTGTTCGCTGCTCTGTTGAAAACAAATGCACATGGCCAAGAGAGGTGAAAGGAGGGGGGAGCGTTAGCGGTGAGTTTTTAAAGCAATAGACGATGGATGGATGTTCGCGATGGTGTCGTAAAAATATGTACTCCAAAACTGTAGGGGGAGCTCCATAGTGAAAAAGGAGACTTGCGAAGTTCTGCTTTAATTGTACTAAGACACTTCAGTATTGGCAAGTGAATTTTAAAGCCATCTATCACTTTTCTGCACTGCTTATCCTTTTCATCATCAGGAACTGTGTGATAGATAGATAGATAGATAGATAGATAGATAGATAGATAGATAGATAGATAGATAGATAGATAGATAGATAGATAGATAGATAGATAGATAGATAGATAGATAGATAGATAGATAGATAGATAGATAGATAGATAGATAGATAGATAGATAGATAGATAGATGTAGGTCTTAGAGCTGTTGATCTCGACCAATCTTCCCTCCAATAAAGCCAACTGCTGGGACATCTCAACCTACACATCTACCTTGAGCCAGGAGATTTCAAAGACTCACACTTTTGTACAGTGGCCAACAAAACACTTACTATAAAGACAGCGGGGAAAAAACAGTACAGATAAAAAAAGCACTATAATTTAGTCTTGCAATGTCAACAGGAGCATTTGGCCGTACGTGCAAATCACTGATAAAACATCTACAAAGTCCATTATAGGAAGCAGAGAGCAGTTGTTTAATGACCTGAGTGTGCAGTTAAAACACACCTGTGTGTTTGCCAGGTAGCAATTAAAAGCAGCGAGATCAGTGTACTTGTGTCACTTGTCCAGTTTGACATCATTGTTGTCAGAGACGTGACGGGTGCTGCATTACGTCTGCGTCACAAACCAAATGGAAATGAGAGAGTGCGTCGATCAACCGTCCTCCATGATCAACGAGTATCAAACTTTTACAAAATTATATTAATTAATCGCAATTTACAAAAGATATTTTTTGTCTTATCATCATATGTTTTTCTTGTCCTCCTGACCGGTTCAGGCCTGTCCTGGCGGGAGCGGAGGAGCTTGGCTGTAGTGGCCATTTCCTCACAACAGATAAACAGGAGATTGTCCAATGAGCAGTCGTTCAGAGGCTGGGCCCTAGACCCCGGGCCCCAGCTGCTATCTCAGCTTCACAGTCAGTCTGCTGAGTGTGAATATTCATTAAGTTGGCCTGATAATCATAGCCTCACTGATGTTTGTGTTCCTGCCTCGGGGTTTTATTATGAGGACTGAGGGGCCCATTCAAACACACAAGCTTCATTTTATAGCGAGCAAACAATGCAATGTGTTCGTAGGACATGTTGTGATACATAGTGTTTCAATGAAATCGTAAACTACTCATAGTACAGAATATTGGTTCGCCAATCTTCTCCAATGATGTTAAAGAAAAAAAGGAATGAAAACAAAGACATGCCTAACATAGCTAATTGTATGATAATGATATGCAGTATATGCACACACCTAGTCGAAGTTCTCCTGTGAAAATGTTCACCACAGTGTTTCATCAAAACCACGGTTGGAGCTCGCTGCCCCTGACAGAAACCAGAATAAGTAGCTGTGGGACCACTCTGGCTCTTTTATGAGGCTTCATGATCCTGCAGGCCTCTATGGCAGGGATGTCGAACAGCCTCAACACCCTGCTCTACTGAACCAAGTAATTCCCTGCCAGTTGGAGTCTTATAGAGTGACTCTGCTCCCTGGGAAGACGCCTTTCACAGCTACAGAACTGACAAATGTCTATTTTCACGGCTTGACTTCCTCTCCGGAGCCATGGCTTTTGCCCCCATGGTATACTTAGAGGGGGCTAATTTCCGGGTGTCTTTTGCCCGATGCTGTTAATAAAATTGGGACCTCTGACTGGGCAGGCAAAGACTACTTTCTGGGAATAGGCGCATGACCAGATGGTCAAATACCCACAATTTGCTTTCCTGCAAATTAGATGGGATGAAATCAAGGCAGCTGCTTGTGAAACGTGGAGGATTAGGAGGTTGAATTGACATGTTTTGATTCAAACCATCAGAGACACCAATTTTAGCAAGATTTTTTATTTAACTGCAGAACATATAAAGAAATTAAGATGTTTCCGGAGCAGACATTACAATGTGTAATCCCTCAACAACCTCTCAGTGTGTCCAATAATTCCTCTACATGGCAACGACAGCTTTTCAAGGTTTACAAATGGCCCCTTAGGTATTATACACCATGTTTGGATAATTCATTCTGCCTGTTTAGGTGAACATACCACAGAGGGCAAGTGTGTTATCTTCTGTCCTTTTCTGCCCCTCCTCCCCTCTCTCCCGGGGCTAGAGTAAGCAGGATCGCTCTTGGCGGCAAGAACGGATCCTTCAGGTGATCGAGTTTTCAGCCAAAGCACCTTGAATAATTGAACACGCGGTGGGCGAGCCTGCTCGGGTTTCGCGGTTGATTCAGATTACCGTGTGTGTACAAACAGATGGAAGCGCATACGTAAGCACACGTACTCTCACACGCATTCTCTTTTGCGCACACAAATACAAACAGCCTTACTTGTATAACCAGACTCTTGGCTATCACACCATTATCTGATGGTATTGTCCCACCCACTCTCTCTCTCTCTCTCTCTCTCTCTCTCTGTCACTATCTGCTTTACAATCAACTGTGGCTTCAAAACAACTTAATCCTTCTGACTGGCACACTGTGCTGTGTTGTTGCTATGCCGGCTAGTAGTCCCACACCGGGCTATAATTTCACACCATTGTATCCCAGCCAGTCCGGTAGTCATGTTTATTCTTAAAGGTATCATGGAAATGTATTTTTCCCTATGAATGAGCAACAGCACTTCACTGATGATTTAAACATACTTCCTTCATGCTCTGGACAGATTTATGGTGCCAAGCACAGGAACTGGGAGTCTTTTGTTTATCAGTTTGAGTTCATGGCTCCACAGGCTGAAGCCAAGCCTTTGTGTGCCCGCATATCCAGCATCCACAAAGGTTTTATGTAAAAACTGTGACATGGTGATCTAATGATGAATGTTTTTTTTTTGTTTTGTTTTTTTGCACATATGAATACTGTCACATACACTAAAAAAAATAAATGTAGTTCATCCCTGCAGTGGCCACCTTTGACCGTCATCACAGGTTGCATTATACTACAAGCTATGATCAAAATGTGTGTTTGAAGTGAAATTATGAGCAGCTAAAAGCACTAAAATTGTTAGAGAAGAGTTACTCATAACAGCAAAAGTAGCAGCACCACTTAACAACTTTTCCCAGCCCTGCATTCAAAACCTACTTAAAATCTACTTACTTATTGAGCAGTTCGACTGGACATTATTAATATGCTAGGCTTTTTAATGTATTTTTGGGTAATGTTAACTACTTTAGACACCACTTGATTGAGGTTTCATCTTTAAAATGTCCTAATGTTTTACAGGATAATTATAGTAAATGGAGTGATCATTGATCTGTTTCCCTTTGGTTGTATTAGAGAAAAAACAGAGAAAACTGAAAAGCTGTTGTTTCTGATTAAAAACAAAAAAAGAAATAGTGCCATTTTAAATCTTTACATAATTTGTCATCTTCTACAACTCTATCCTCCACATGAGGGTCGCGGGGGGGCACTGGTGCCAATCCCAGCTGACATAGGGCAAAAGGTGCGGTACACCCTGGTCACAAGTCCATCACAGGGCCACATACAGTAGATATAACAGTAGATAAACAGCCATCCTCTCTCACCTACGGTCAATTTAGAGTGTCCAATTAGCCTAATCCTCAAATCTGCATGTTTTTGGACAGTGGGAGAAAACCAACGCACGAGGAGAACATGCAAACATGCAGAAAGACACTTGTTCCAACCAGGTCGCAAACCTGGGTCTTCTTGCTGCAAAGGTAACCCCTACACCAACTGTGTGGCCCGCTTCAAGCTCAACTTCGAATCAATTTAAATCAATGACCGTCAACAGCATTGTGTGAAATCGGTTAATTTAACAAACACTCTTTTATATTTAAACAACTATGCACTACAATTTTGATAATGACCCTGACCCTGCATCCACCTGCTTCCCACTGTGTCCACCTGGCTGGCACCACACACTGGACTTTGATACCAAATGATGTCACGCACCTGGCCTGGCCTGTGCCATTATCGTGACACCTGATCTAATTTGGCACGGCCTTGCCACTGTTCATGGATGTTCGTACAAGTGTAATGTGACAGCCCGCTCCTTTCACATGGCATCCGTCTGATGTCGTCTCTACACATGCTGATAGGCTTATGCTACTCGGTTACAACCTCGCGGCAATTGCCAGGAACACAGGAAACGCAGATCCAATTGGATCACTCTGGTCAATTGGTTTGGATCAGGTGTGCATTTTGGGGATACCAGTGGCTGCTCAGTTTAATGTAAGAATCCGCTGGGAGCGGTTCATGATCTCAGTAATCACTTTAATTCACACAACAGCTGCTTACGTAAGAACCTTTCGGTCGAATACCAACGTTCAGAAGAGTGAGAACACTGATTGCATGAACATTTAGACTGACATGAGGTGTCAACATATACACGACCAGTCAAAGGTTTGGACACACTTCCTCATCCAAATAAATGGAAACGTGTGTCCAAACTGTTGACTGGTACACACTAAGAAATCAAAGTACGAGACGGTACCTTTTGCTGTCGCTCCAGTTGTACCCTATCGGGGTACAAGCACTGTACGTTTCTCAGTGTGTACAGGTACAGTTTTGTCACTAGGGGTGCAGAAATGTTTTTTTAGAAGTACAAACAATCAGGTCCAAATTTGAAAGGTAAAGTGCTTGTACTTTGATTTCTTAGTGTGTAGTGTAGCTCCATGAAAACTGAGCAAAACTTCATCTGCTGATGAAGACAGTGTGATGTGGTTACCCTGACACAGCTAAACACATTTTTAGAAATTTGGAGCTGGACATTATTAAGTTGCTGTTATTTTCACGCAGCAGTTGAGAAATTTTTTGCATCCAAAAACAGTCAAATCACTGTTTATTTCGCCGTTATGTATCGATAAATAGCTACGCATCTAACTGCATAACTAGACTTTGTTTTTCTAGACCTGTACTCACTCCATGCTGTCACACAGACAGGATGTCGCCGCAGAGTGGTTTACACCTGGTGAGGAAATAACCATTGGCTTGAATGTTGTGATGCGTATGGGAGAGCCTCTGGGCTTCCACCACCTGCTCCGTTTCTCACATTCTGTCACACCTTAGGGGACATATCTCCTCCGGTCCACAACCCAATTACTCCACAACACATTTTAACCACCATCAAACGCTGCACAGCAGGGGTGCGATGGGAGCCGCGCAGAGCCGGGCTGTTGCCATGGCCACTGTCACTCAGCAGATTTACCAAAGGATGGAAAGAGATAGAGAGAGCTCCCCGATTGGTTATCGCACTATTTTGACCAACGGAGAGAGAGAGAGAGCCAGTACTCACAACAATCACAGACACTGTTGTTATGCAACTGAACAATTAGAATATGCACATTCGTGAATACTGGCTGGTCCTACTTCTTAAGTTGGAAACATGTCACAGATTGGGAGAGGAGGCACTTTGTCATTTGCCTGGTTTGCAGATAAGCCACGATATAACACCATGTGCTCTCTCATGTGATCTGGGAAAATATATGGAAGTGCACCATGCTTTTTATGAGTAGCTGTTGCTGAGTGAAATGTCTTATTAAGTAGTTGGGTTTTATAACTATATTATTTTCTCTTAGAGGCCCACGTTTGCCAGCACAAAACACACACAAGGTAGAGATACAGGGGGAAGCAGAGACATGTAGAGGCTCTGGCACTTGTGACCACACACATTGAGATTTTCCACTTGACCAACAATCAGAGGCAGCTGAATCTTGTCTTCTGTCAGAGAAAAAAAAAAAACCCCAGAGAAAATCAACACATCACTGTGCCCACAGAAATGTATGTATTATATATACTACTGTAATATATACTATTTCAATATTATCAATTTATTAAACATACATTATGATTTGAAGGTCTTGGTAGATTGTTATACAAACGTGAGAATACGGCGTTGCCAACAACTGTTCTGGTTTTCATCTTGGAACCATGACATTCCAGAAAATCTATCAAATATTACTTTCTCTTTTAATTTCTTTCCCTCCCTCACTTTGCTTAGATATTTCAAGTTTTGGCACACAGCAAGTAGAGAACAGATGATTTATCTTGTTTTGCTCTGGTGTTGATCAAATGTTTTTGATTTCACTTAACACTCGAACTCTGAAGGGAGCAACTCTGGAACCCTAACATTGTTTTCTACTTTTTTCTTTGATTAAAAGAGTTCGGTGTATTTCTACCGAGAATGGTCATAGTGGTCATATTGACCTTACGCATTGTTTATTCATGTTCCAGACACCATAGGTTACTGCTGCCATCGTTTCATATATACTAATGCCAGCTGATGTTTGTTTTCACCTTATTTTTGGATTTTACATCAACTATTGAAAGATATACGCAAATTAAGTCTGCTAGTCATTCTAGTAACCACATATTCTGGTAAATCCGCAGATCACCGCATCGTTCATGCCGTACTGTACTTCTGAAATTGGGAACATCGAACAATTGCCCTCGTGAGTCATATGTGGAAATAATTCGCCCAAAATGTCTTGACTTGATTTAAATTCAGTTCCTTCAAGGTGCAATGATGAAGTCATATTTGGTTCTTGCTGGTCATGGTGAGAGCATCGACAGGAACAGGACCTGAGTAACACACTCATTTCCCCTTTAGTTCTACTTCCTCTGACTCAGTGCCTTTGGGCTAACCCTGAGTGCGATACAGCATCACACACACACACACACACAACGACACACAAACTACTGCTTTTTTATATCTCGCTCTATCACAAACTGAAGAAAACGGCACAAACGGTCGCTAATAAATATCACAATCTGCCCTTTATTTATCAAGGGACGTTTCGGGCATCAAAGCAGGGGAAATTCAGCACCACTCAGTCATCGTTGTGTGCTGTAGGCCAGCGCCACAAACACTGCTGAGGCCAGATACAAGGCCAAAACTAATGTGGAACGGAACCCGCCTGGGTCTTTTAACCATCGGACTCAGAGATACTATACAAGGTGAGGGGGGGACTAATGGGGACCAGAGGTCTGTGGTCTACGTGATGCTGGCCAGAGAGACCAGACGACCGATGACTGATCTGGAAAGAGAAGGGAGGAAGGGAGATGGGGGGGGGGGGGGCAGGGCGAGGGCGAGGGGGGTTGGTCATTAAGGAGCTGCTCCGGCTCTAATCACACTCCTTATTTTATCTACCTTCACCTCCATCTCACCATGAGAAAACTCAAAAGAGTGTAATCCAAGCCCCGCTACAGCACTGAGCAAGGGTGAAATTCACTGACGAGTCTTGTCGGGGAAACATCTGCAAACCATCCACTCTGAATAAGCTTCAAATAAGAGGCGTTTGAACAAAAAGAGGGGACAATTAATTGGATCATTATAAGGAGTTGTTGCTAGCTGTAGTCAGTAAGTGCATACATCATTTATATGGTGCAAAAAAAAAAGTGTGGCTGTGATGTTTTATTCTTTATGTCGTATAAAATGATATCAAAATGCATTCCTAATGAAGAAACTGGCAGTAAATCCACAACAATGTCAAGAAGAAGAATTCCCAACACATAACTAAGGCTATATGTTAAATTATTTTGTGATTACGTGATTTTTTTTTTAAACTTAATGCTGAGATCTTCTTTTTCTAGATCACATATACAGTTTCTCTCATATTCAATTCAATTAATTTGAGTCCAATTCAGTTTATTTGTTCAGGGCCAAATCGCAACATACATTATCTCAATTCACTGTGCATAGTAAGGTAAAAACCTTTACAATATTATAAAGAGAAGAGAAACTCAACAGTTCTCAACTGCCTCGACCGGTCGGGGTGAAAGGATGAAGCAGGAGCAGATATATAACAGTTGTGTTAAGTCATACGTTTAGACAGGACCGTTCTGAATCAAATATGTGGCCATGTGACATGAATGGGAGTAGTCATATTAGAATTTGCCTGTGCTCATGCGCTGAGGGTTGATGTCATTGACCTGTGAAAGTGTATCAAAGCCAAACAACTATAGAGAAGAGCTCTAGAGCTCAATCCAATCGTAATTTTGCTGCAATAGGTTCCATGTCTAACTTTCACTATGGGGGATCAATAACAGAACATCGTTTCCTGTCTTATTTTATCTTTTCTTACATAAGTCCCGCTTTATTGCAGAGAGAGTTGTTGTCGATGATATAAAAAAAAGGTGTTAATGTGCATTTGTTAGTAGCAAATAAAGTGACGCCCCCTTATTAGCACAGAGAAAATTACAGTAGACAATTGATTAAATGGTGGTCTGATAAAAAACATTGCATAGGATGTGCGAATTGGCTCATTCACATAATTTGCTTTGACATTTTCATTGGTGAATCGTGAGTAGATCCTAAGCAGATCTTAAACTGATTAAACAGACCCGAGGACGGAGCGAGGAGGGCATTAGTTAAGAAAACAGAGGCGAGGGCTGAGAGCGACAGGGGTTTGGCTTATCTGCCCTGTGAGCTGGGCCACTTTTAACTCACTCTGAATTACACAGAGTCGTGTGTGCTGGAATAATCATCCCCTTGTTTATTTGTTCAGGTCTTGGCACAAGCCTTTATCTAGTTCTGTAGCAGTCATACCTCCTCCTCCCCTGCTCTGCCTCCTTCCCCTCTGCCTGTCTTAAAACTCAAGACTTGCTGATTTACCAGCACTTAGAGGACAAAGGGTCACTGGAACCTGTCTTAGAAAATCTCCACTTGTTTTCCTGAACACTTTCTTTCATCTGCTGCTGGTGAACATGACTGGGCTGGGTGAATGAAATGCCCCAGAGGGAGAAAAATCTGCCTGTCTGACTGACTGACACACCTCAAACTGCACGACTTGGCCTTGGTATGAAAGGCGAATAAGACTATGATTAAAATGTAGTTATTCCTAAGTAAGACAGAGTGACAGTGCGTAAACTGTGGTGAAGCATATTTGGAACTGCAGCAGCCTGAACTATTACACATAATGACAGCACGGCACATGTTCCCGGTTTGATAACCTTCCTCACACTTTCCTGTAATGCAAAGCCCACTGTCATCGGCTATGATACATTTTCATTAGAAATCCCCCCGGATTATCTGCGTCTGCAAAATAATCATGAAATTGTACACAGCATGCCTCATTAATTTGCAGATGTGCCGACTGATTCACTTACAGCGCTGTGTAAATATCCCACAGACTGAACAAAGCAGATTACGTGGACAATCCAGACGTCGGTGCTTTGGCTAATTATAGTCATCACTCAGTCGTAGGAACTACACATCTGTTACTACACATTTGATGAAACAAAGCAGTGGAAACACTTTTAGTGACTTCAAAATGCAGATAATGCTTTCTTAAGCCATATAGGTAATTGTTATTTGATAATATTTATGCAGAATGTAGCATGTAATCGTGGACTGAATCCATTTTAATGTCGTCAGCCCTGAATCGCTCAGGTTTTATGGCTTCTTTGATTCCTCCTCGAGGCCCGTTCTTCACCTCTGGCCTCATGAACTTGCAGTTTGCATGCATATCACACTGGCACACAGGCTCCATTTTGATTTCCATTGTGGCCGAGTCTGTCATTAAGGGCGCAGGAACAATGGCCAGAATGAGTGGTGCCACAGTAAACAGCTCCCCTGTGGATCCAAGCACAACAGTTCCACATCGTCGGAATGGGAGCTCTAGCAACGCGGGCCGCACACTAGCTCTGGAGCTGCAAATCATGTAATGACATTATTGCGACTTGTTAAAAGCTCATTCCCACACAATAGCTTTAAGTCGTGCATGGTGGGGGGGGGGGGGGGTGTATTGCAAAGATGATAAGTGTGAAAGCAGCCTGTGTCTTTTGGCCCTCTGTGCCCTCACTCTGACCTCTGCGGGCCAGGACAGATTGTGCCTATGTGGTCCCGCGGTGCCAAAGGTTGTCTACCAGTTGCTCAATGAAGAGTAATATTTTGAAGCACTCCTTCGAATATGTTCAGCAAGACTGTGGGCAAAATCCACTGGCAAGGCTGTGTTTATATTTCTATGGCTAAGAGACACTCGATGATAGAAGACACCCGAAAGTTTCAGCATGAACTCAGGTTGTAACCTCCGTCATTCGTCTGATCAAGGGATCTTTCTGTTCCCTCTTTTACATCCTATCATCAAAATTCCCCTCTGTCATCCATCACTCCACCATGTCCATTTGCTCCTTTTCCCCCCCTCACAGATTCTACTCACTGTGTTTGTGTTGAGAGTTCTGGCTTGAGTGGGACACGTTTTGTTGTATCTTGTTTGTTTAATCTTAGCCAGACTCGCTGTTTGTTCCTGTTTCCAGCCTTTGTTCAAAGCTGAGCTAATTGGCTGCCGGTGGTTGCTTCATATTTGTCATGCATTGCTCATCTCATTCAAATATTAAAGGTGCATTATGTAATAAATCTAAAGGGCCACAAAATCCTCCTAATGTCTCAGGAATAATATTCATATAACAAACTGAACTCACCAACAACAACAGTACAGCCAAAATATTAGCATTAAAAAAAATATTTTGCAGACTGCAAATCATGTTTATGTTTTGAAATCATGCTTTGGCATGTGGCGCCACCTACCGCCGTCTACCAATCGTTGCAGTCAGTAGAGTCTCAGCTGCCGAGCAACCACGGGTTGCCAGTTACGTCAGAAAACGAAACCTAAAAGACCTCGGTATTTTGAATTTGAATGTAGTAACCGTTTTTGGCCACATTCTTACATATGGCACCTCTAAAGCAAATAAACATGGTTTCTTAGAAAAAATGTAATATTCCGTTTAATTTGGAGCAAGTAAAACGTTATCAAGTTAGTCAGAGCAATGGAACATGGTCAAATACTTAATTTGATTCAACTGAGCAGACGTTTACGCTCACTGGTCTGTTCATTAGGGAAACCTGTTCAAAAATCTAATCAGCCAATTACACGGCAGCAACTCAGTGCATTCAGACATGGTCAAAATGACCTGCTGAGATTCAAATTGAACATTAGATTGAGGGGGGAAAAAAGTGATTTAGGTGTTTAGAGGGTTTACAGAGAACGGTCAGAGAGAGAAAATAGAACCCGTGAGCAGCAGTTCTCTGTGGGGAAATGCTTTGTTGAAGTTAAGGGCAGAGGTGACTCACCAAGATATGATGATGTACCTAATAAAGTGGCTGGTGAGTGTATCTGCACGTTGTTGTAAAGCTTGTGTCTACAGTGTCAGCACTGTACAGTTGGGCCCCAAGGGCAAGACTTGGCATCAAAGTCGGCGATATGAAATAAAAACATTTTTACAATGACGTCATAGTTTTTTTAAGGAACTCTGTGTGCTTTCAACAGATATGATTATTTATTTTTCTAAATAATTAGTTCAACATGAGGATTAAGGTTTTGTCCCTCACAAAGAGGGACAATCTGCTCTTTGATTGCGTCTGATTCCACAAAACCTGACTCTTACAACAGCAACTGTGTAATATAGCTTTAATAAGCTATACATAACCCTGATCCCTCTGAGCATTCACCTGAAAAAATACATTTTCTAATGTATAAAATTCTCAACAAGAAGCAGGAACAATGGTGTTAATAGTTCATTTTTTGGTCAGTGTTGTTTCTAAAGCTGCAGCTGCACCACAAACAGAGCAGCGCATGAGTCAGTATTTTGCAAACACTTGTTTGTAGTTGTTTTCCACTCCAGGAGCAGGTGGAGCGCTGGGGCAATCAGACCTGTTACGAGTCGAGCCCCAGGAGAGATCCAAACTGTTCTCACCTGTCGACGCGCCGCAAACACATACGGCAACATTTTCCAAACAATTATACTGAGTGGCCCTGCAGTGGCTGCCGCTGTCAGCAAACAATTCAATCGAACGCTAATCTGCATATTGGCAAACACTCAGGCTCAGACTGTCATTCTTTTTGTGTTAGGGAGGTGTTTTTTTCAGTTGTCGCTGCAGCCAAATACGGCACAGCATCCTAAAAAAGAATTACATCAGGAGGTGAATTTTACAATATCTAATGTACACTGTTACATATTGGAGTAAATGACTGGCTACTAGCAAATTACTGTGTCTATATTTACAGTAAAATACGATAGATATTGTACTTTCACAGTATGTAATTATACAATTTTATAATAAATGACAGCTGTTTACTGTAGCTTCATACTTATTCCATATTTCTGTGATTTTAGCTGTATTTTCCTTTATAAATACTGTATTAGACAGTATAGATCACACATGAAATAAGGAGTTGCAGGCATTGCAACACACACACACACGTACACATGCACACACATGTATATATATTAAATGTACATTAAAACACAAAATACGGAATTATATTGTGAATTATTACAGTTTAAGCCCATTCAAAGTTTGTATTTTTCAAAATTACAGGGAAAACTTCCTGTTGTTTATTATGTTCCTTATACTTAGATCCGTATTATGTAGTATGTATATATATATACAGAGATACTTACATAACAGTCTGTATACCAGTATAGTATAGTTTCCTAATATATATTTACTTTTTTCCTTTATATGTCACAGTGCATAGTAAATAATATTTACAGTAGAATAACCCATCCAACATTTTGATAATTGGCATACATGCTCGGATCATGACTAAGAGGGCATCCTTTTTCAGTGAGTCAGAGGAAAGACTGTGCGCCAACTGTCTCCAGACCAAGCCACAAACTGTTAGTGTTATTTAAGACGCGTGAACCGCTTTGTCACATTTACACGCACAAAATCACGGGAGGATTACGCCGCTCGTTTGTAATCTCAGCCTCCGGCGTATCGACGTATGTGATTGAGTGGATTAACGTCAAGCGAGAACAACGGAGTGCAGATAGAAGCAGATGATGAGGACAAAGTGTGTGACACACAAAGCTGACGCACTATTACGCCCATAATGAATCTTTTTTTGAGAAAGAGAAGGAGCTGAGACGTAGAATACAAATTACTGCCTTGTAAAGTTAACGATGCCCGGTGGAGGTCTTTGTAAACGAAGAACACATCCAGTGTTTGTTACCAAGTTTGCAATACGAGTATCCTCAAGGTCTAATAAACACACTGAAGACATTAAATTCCTCATAAAACATTTTTTTTTCTTCTTCAATAAACTAAAATGTGCAATAAGAAAGCAGTCTTGTTCTTCACTGCCTTGTGTGCATTAGTTTGCCTGTTACCTACCACCATCACAAGTATGATTCAACCAAAATGGGATCCACTTGTGAAAACATTGCTCCATCCTGCTGCTAGTGGTCTAAGACTCCACGGGGTGTTTTTAAAAATGTACAATTGCCCTTCAAATTTCGTAGTTTGATTTGCCAGGCATCTTGAGGAAAAATACTTGGGTAATTTTTACAACATAATCGGGCTTATTTCAGCGTAATCTTCGGGCTCAGTGTCGACTCTGGTTACACTGCGAAACTAAGATGTGATGACATTTCATCACATAACCATCATTCAATGCACAACATAGTGTACTGTATTTTTACAGTATTTTGAAAAATATGTGTTTATAATTGACAGTTAAAATAAATTCTAAGTAATGTCTGTCAAATAATGTGGAAGATTAATATGGGCGTAGTTAGCTGTTAACCTATTAGTTTGTGGGAATTCTGTCATCATTGTGTCCATTCTAAAGTATGGGCAAATTCTTGTCAATTAATTAAAGTGTTTCTTTTCTGGAAAGAAGTACATGAAAACACATCTGTTGCAAATTAACACAAGGCTGCTGAGGCTGATTATGAGAGGAAACAACTATCTGATGGACACACGTTTTCAGTCAGGCAAGAGTCAAACACAAAGAGAAACATATCTGGCGTGCACGCCGCCCATTTGCGCACTAGTCCAACATGTGCGAATATGAAATGTATTGTTTCTTTCACCTCCTACATCGCCTGATAAGTCCTTTGTCAAAAGTTTCCAGTGAAATGTCATTTCAATTATACAAAATGACCCTTTTGTATCAACAGAGAGGGGCCTCTGCTGCTCTGTGCCAAGCCTCTGCTCTTCCATCCAAAGCGAAAATGAGAAAAATGTGTATCAGTGTTTGATGATAGGACTGTTCTCTGTGGTTGCAGAAGAACACCCCGACTGTAATCTGACCTCCTCACCCCTCCAAAAAACAGAACGTTACAGCTCCGTGAAATACGCACGCTTTCGCAGCGACAAACAAAGCTCTCCACACACACAAACAGAGTAACACAGACAGAGACATCCCTGCCACCTCCTGTCCTCCACACACTCTATGTTCCACCAAAAAAATGGATATGAAAAAAACAGTTGAGTAAGCTGTAATAGATCTTGAAAATAATAATGTACGCAGATAACCTGAACTATAGCCACAGAAATCCCTCCTTTCAGCAAAAGCAATCATTTAAATCTCTGCTCCTTTTGTTCTGTGGCCTGGTTTTGGTTTTGGTTTTGGTCATGGCTTGTTTGCAGCAGGATGCTCTCCTTTTTTTTTTTTTGTTATCTTTTCCTTTATATTGGACACAGGTGAAGACGCATTTTGCAGCGTCACCGTTGTTCGTTCCTCATCGATCCGCCAAAGTAACAGTGCGCAGCTGGCTAAGCTGGCCCACCGTATCACCACGGCGTGTCACAAACAGTTACATCTTTTACCTTTTACAGTGCTTCCTGTGAGTGAGGCGGGCATCTGTCTTCTATTTACTCGCCTCTAAAATGTTACAGATTAAAGGTAAAAGAAAGTACCTGAGGAAGAAGAGAGGGAGTGGGCTGGAGTGTGTGCTTGACATGGTCAGTTTAGAAATTGCTTTTTAAAGATATTTGTTTGCTTGGGTCATGATGGAAGGATGAGAGCACGTTTCTTTTGCTGCTTTGATGTGTTGAACACTCTTAATTCCAAGTTTCTGTCTTCGTTTTATTTCATTACTTTTAAGTAGATTTTGGAGTGAGGCTCTTGACTGTAATTGCTGTGGTTATTTTGAAGCATGTAGTTTGACGTTCTGTTTGGCCTAAAGCATCTATATGTGGAGCATCTCATGTTGAAAGTGCTAGTATGTAAATAAAATTCATAATTATTATTGGGAATGTGAATTGGTATCGGTCAGTATCGGTCAGTATCAGTCATTATAGGTCAGTATCGGTCAGTATCGGTCATTATAGGTCAGTATTGGTCATTATAGACCAGTATCTGGCAGTATCAGTCAGTATCGGTCATTATAGGTCAGTATTGGTCAGTATCGGTCATTATAGGTCAGTATCGGTCATTATAGGTCAGTATCGGTCAGTATCCGTCATCATAGGTCATTATAGGTCATTATAGGTCAGTATCGGTCATTATAGGTCATTATAGGTCATTATAGGTCAGTATCGGTCAGTATCGGTCATTATAGGTCATTATAGGTCAGTATCGGTCCAATCCTGGTCAAAATCACAGGCATCAGACAGAAAAATGTTAAGTCCTATATATAGCATGCTTCACTGTGCACAGACTGTAAAAATGTCCATAAAAATACGCAGATGCATTTTAGCTGATTCATGTTTCAGCTGTCTTTTTCTTCTTCTTGGGAGAACAATAATTGTCACACAGTTGGTCTTTAAAATAACTCAGCACAAATGTGTTGTTAACAGCTTCATAAATGGTCTAAAAGGACTGTATCGGACTTATATCAGTATTTGTAGAAACTCGAGTTGGTGGTATCGTTTTTATTATTCATATAACCTTTAATCTACAGCCATTCTGTCGGCCAAATACTAGCCTTAGATACAGCTGTATTTGGAGCGTTATATTCATGTCACTCTGCTAAAATGTGTAAAAATGCCAATCTCATGGTGGCGCTGAAGAGCCAGACGATTATTAAGGGGAGCATGAATGTGTGGACGGACTTTAACGACTTTCCATCATGTAAGATGTTGCAATTTGGACCAAACGTTCTGGATTGTTGACAGGCAGACATAACAACAGTAACTTTCCCAGAGCCAATATTGCTAAAATATTATTGTGAGCTCTTTGGATAAAGACATCGAAAAGCGAAATCTGTGGGAGGGAAAGTGCACTTGAGAATGAAGCGGAAGCAGTGTCAGGTGTTTTCTTTCTTTGCTTTGGAGATGGCTTATAAAACAGTGTCCAAACTCAAACACATCAACTGGTCTTTTTCCAAAGACAGAGCTCTTGGGAAACATTTTTTTTTTTCCTTTGCTCAGCTTGTTATTTAAGACACAATTTGATGCCTGAGTTGCTGCGTTTAAGTGGCCGTGTTGCTTCACAAGCAAGGAGAGCTGAACCGCATGCTGTCGCATCGGATTTCAGCTGCATGCAGGTCGCTCATGTTCGCCGCACGTAGCACCCGAAAACTGCCGCTCTGACACAAAGTTCAGAGGCTCAGAGAGAACAAGAAAGTAGACTTATCATACTGTGCGACCAGTAAACCTCTCCCCTAAATGAGTCTCTCAATTTAAAATGCAGTGGCCTCCTCCAGTGGAGAATACTGACCTGTACTGTAACATTAAAAAGAGCAGTAAAGGCCTTACGATTTCCAGATGTCACCATTAGTCTTTGAATAGGATCAAACAATGCTGTGCGTCTAAGCCCTGTATGCCACCTGAACTTACCATGTGTGAGTTCCCACTTTTTTTCCCCCTTTTTTAACGACATAAAAAAGCTTCAAGGGGCTGGGAAACTGCTATATAAATTCACTCCATTATTGTCCGCATGTGTCTGCACCATTTTATCCCCCCGCACTCATTGTAATGAGGTTTCTAGACTAATGTTTTTAACAGAAGTGGAGCCACCTGAAGTAAAAGACGGTGCTTTAGCCGTGCTACCATTTGTCATCCCGTTTGTAGTCCCCCGAAAAAGTATAAAGCCGACTGTAAATGATTTCTGTTCGACTTGAGAGAGAGTCAGCGTGTCTGTGAGGGGAAAAGGATGTGCAATAATAAAAAAAAAGGAAGGTGTTTAAGGGGGGAAACTTTTATGATGTGTGCATACTGTTAGGATTTTTTAATCCGCCACACAGAGTTGCTGAGAGTGCTTACTAAGCTGAAACCCAATCAGCGGCGCTGTAGCCTGACAATTGCCAAAAAATGCTGAACGCTCAATTGACTGAGGAGTTGAGTGTGGTTGTTTATGGAACATGTTCAGACTTCAACACCCTCGCTCTCCTCTTCTTCTCTTCTTTATTTTAAGACCCAGGTGTTGAAGCCTGTGTTTTCACTTTCTAATCATGAGCATTCTTCGTAGCCCTCAGTTGCATTTACAGTAAAAAATAATGGAAAAGTAAACTCAATGTCATGTTGCATGACCAGGGGAAGCTATATATATGTATATATATATATATACATATATATATATATATATATATGCAGACTTACACTATGATATATGTTCAAAAACAGCAATAGTCCACATCTTCAAATGCAAATCCACATCTATGTGCTTGGTTTTCAAGGATCACGTTTCCACTTTTTTTTTTTTTTTTTCGCATTCTCATTGTGCCATGGTCCATTTGTTCCAAGGCCATGGTGTCAGGAAGATAAGAATAACAATGCATGAGGGAACACAAGTGGCACAGAACAGTTTATGAGAGCGTTTCTAAAATGTGCATGTGATATTTTGATAAGGGGACAACGTCAACTATTTGGACTGCTCTCGATAAACACGCGTCCATACAGCGTTGGCTCACAGAGCAGCAAAAAAAAAACTGCACCGTTAATAAATTGTGCACCACAGTTATTTTTTTTCCAGCCACTGGAAATCAGTGAGAATTCAGTTGCCAGAATAAGGCTCAATGCTGCCAGGATTCTCAATCTGATCCAGAGTGTTACTGCATGCTTTGGATTAAGCCTGATGACATACACTCTGATGACCGACTTACTATTTCTATATTGTTTCCAAGAATAGGGTTGCCCCCTAAAAACAATAATAAGAATATATAAGCCGACCCCACTTGAGAGCTCAGCACAGTTCTGTTCGCCTACGCCAAGTATGTGAACTATTTTGGCTGGTGATAATAGATCGAAGCTGAAAAACATTTTAAATGGATGGTCCTATTGTTCTGCAGCTACACCGAGTGAAATGTTGTCTGTTGCATGTTTAAAATACCACCTCTTGTCATGCATGAGAGAGAGAGAGGACATTCTGAAATTGCTGCATCTTTTCCAAGAAGTTATTTTATTGCTATATCTCAAAGGAGTAACTCTGGACTTTTCTCTACCTTAAATACATCTTTGAGCGTGATTTATATCACATGTGACTGCGAACTTCCAAAAACAGCAAGCCTTTTTTCCCCGCTTTTTGTCTCCGTCTAATGAGAAATCTGCATTTTGAAGGTTCCTCCCTTGTTGCTCTTTGGCCTGCTATGTTTTTCTCTCTCCTCCACTCAAAACCCAGATCCAGACAATCACCAGGCGAGCTGTCATTCTTCCAGCCTCTGGAATGTCTGAAAACCTCCTGCTGATTTCACATGTTAGAAAAAAAAAACTGTGAGGTAGGTTGCATGGGTGGCATGGATTGTTTGTGGTGCTCTGGCATGAACTCAGATGGACTTTGGTAGCTCAGATTGATGAGACAATCGTGTCATCTCGTTGCTCTGTGATATACAGCTGCAGAAAGAAAAAAGGCAGACGGGAAAGGCGCTAATCGCTTTGACTTTGGCTGATTCAGGTCAGAGTCAGCAGTATGAGACAACGCATGAAGCTTTTCTGACCCTCTATACAGAGCTGTGGGTACACTATATCTTCATATAGGCTACGACCACCTCCCAAATGCAACCACTTATGTAACACTTATTATTCCCACTAAATGGCAGCAAATTCATGGAAAGATAGTTCCACATCGTCGCAGAGTGTATGGAGTAGTATGCAGGGCATGCGTAGAAACCCGACCACCACCACGGTGACACATTGACACTTGTACACAACCATAAATCTATACAAGAGGTCGCATAGGCTAATGGCAGTAGAAGCTGCATGTGACCATAAATCATACTTGAAGTGAACCAATGACACCTTGAACTTGTGGCTGCTGCAGAGGTCTCAGTATAGTACACTCGTAGAAATAAAAGTGCTAAGTAGAACCATATAAGGTTCTTCGGCTTGTCCTCATAGGAGAACCCTTTTTGGCTCCAGGGAGAACCTTTTTATAAAGGTTACACCTAGAACCCTTTTGGAGGGTTTCCACCAAGAACCCTTTTAAAACCCTTTATTCAGGGAAAGGGGTTTTAAAGAGTTCTCTGGATCAAAAATGGTTCTTAGTGGAAGCATTAGTGTTACCAAGAACCCCTTCTTAAAGAAAGCGTTTTACAGAAGAAAATGGTTCCAGGTAGAACCTCAGCCCTTGTAGAAGGACCCTTTTGGAACCCTTATTTCTAAGAGTGTATGGAGATCAGATAAGAGCAATTTCACAAAGAGTCAATACAGTGGAATATCTGCTTCTATGTCCAGGCAAATGCGTGTGTTCATATTCGTCCGCATTAGCGCTTTTGTGTGAATACAATGCTACTGAAGCGCACCGGAGTATGTGACTGCGGCACACCAGGCAAGAAATAAACAAACTATCAATCCCACTGTCATGCAAGCTCTCAAGAGGACACATATTGCTTGAGTGAAGTCAGACTACACAGAGCTGTCCATGCACTTAATTGAATTCCTCCTTGGAGAAATACCCTGAGCTCAACAAATTCCCTCAAGCTGTTTCCATATTGCAGATTGCAGATCTGTGCAGTGTGTCATAGCTTTTCCAAGGCTCAGATAAGAATGCTACAAAACAAGATCGGACACGCCGGACAAGAGATAAGAAGTGTCCATACTGTACTTTGCATGTAGGGCTCTAATGCAGCAGAGGACAGGGAAAAATGAGGAATCAGATAGGAATGACTGTTGATGTGACTTTCTGAAGAGACTCAATGCAAGTCAGTGCAGGATCACAGCAGTGATGTTGTTGCTGAATGAAAGAGAGTGAAGAAAAACTGTCCGACATGACAAATGTCAAAAGTCCTGTACCATTCGTACTGGAAATACAGCACTGTGAAAGTAAGTCATTCCATTATTTACATTTAGGTCAAAACATACTTTCTTAGGATTTCTTAAATACATTTACACATTTTCCCAGACCTCACTCACTAATCAAACAGCAGTGGAAGTTTTACATATTATACCCTATTTCTCCAAGTTAACCTAGTTCCCTGGTGTCCTAATGAACATGTCTGTGACATGCTTTGGTCAAAATACCAAAAGGATGAAGCACCACAGCAGTTCAATCACCCTGCCAAAACAGGCCTGTTCAGAATGCTTTGTTTAGTAGTATCTCTTTAGGTCCACCTTAAAAAAAAGTAAAACGAAACTTAAGGGACAGGAAATGACATCAGCCACAGAAGCTACTGGGAGCTAACAGCAGTTAGCATTTGGAAAAGTGATCATTTGCAGGCTCTAGCAGGCACATTGCTGTCATATATAACATGTATCCACTGGACAGATAAATCCTCTGAGGCTGGAAGTTTGTGTAGAACTCTGTGCTGCACTGTGGAGCAGTGGACTTCCTGTTTTCGGATACCTTAGCCCTTGCCAGTACTTTTCTCTTGTACTTAGACTGAGGAGGACCACAAAAACATGAGTGAGTCATCTTTTTTCCCTCTTTGCCGACTGATAGGACCTCCAGAGTCCCAAATATAAGGATTTAAATGATTAAAAAGTTGATTTTGCATAATTATTCCTCTTTAAGTACAAGTGAAGGTACCTATCTAAAAATGTACTCAGAGTTAAACTTACTTAGTTACTTTTTTAACAAGGTTGGGGTTCTTTCTTGAGTCGTGCATAAAGGACAAGGGGACACAAATCTCACATGAATTGTTTTTAATTAAAGGCAAACCTTAAAGAGACCTTAAAGTGCTGCAGTGCAAACACAGCTTACACTGCATAGAAAAGCTGTTGCCTTTCTTGCACGTGAAGCAGTAACAGTCATTTCAAACAGTCTATATGTGGGAAAATTCTCCCCATTAGGAAATAACTTTCCCTTTTCTGTTGCATGCCTTCAACAAAAATGTGTTTCTGTGGTCATGAATAAATATTTAATATTAAGTTACAGCAGTTGCAGTTACTGACATTGCAGCAGTCAGTTTGCCGTGGCGGTCTTCTGATTTGCAGTTTGTGTCCGTCCTGGTACCTTTGTTGTTAGTCATCCTCCATCCTTCTTGCCACTCATATCCTGTTGTCTGTCTATTAAAAGCATACAATACGCCAGGAATACCTTGAAAAGGAAATTGCAACCATACACAGGTGGCACCTCTATAAATATCGCTACATTTCCTGTATTTCAAAAAGCAATATACTTTCTCTATTGATGGGCTACATGTCGTAACTTTATCTCTTTTTTAATCTCCTGAAGGAAAAAAAAATGTAATCATGCTAAGCATATTGTTTTTCCATTAACTAGATCCACTACAGCATCACAGTCCGGATGACATCACCTCTCTGTTTGAAACTCAGTGGGCCATTTGTTAGGATGCCCCCGAGGAGCTCAACACAAATTAAGTTGTGTCGCCAAATCACCTCCAAACAAGAATTTAAAACGTTTTAGCTCCTCTGTGATGTACATTTCCCAGAGCGCTCGCACAGAAACGCTTTGCCACCCAAATACATCATGGTGAAAAATGCGTTTCTTGCAGCCAGATCATTTTTGAGATCATTAAACCTATACATCAGCAAATATAGCTCTTAAAGTACTGAGGTGACGTGTTATGAATCTAGCTGGGGCCACTTGTCATCACATTTTCATGTTTCATGCGAGTGTTCCAGGATATGTCTTTCATCCTCCAAAGGTAAAGCTGAAAAAAAAAAATGTAATGCCCATTTATCTCCACAATATCTCACAGTGGTTACGGTGCACGTTGTCGTTTTAATGACACTACACCATGACTTCAATTCCTGAGTGACATGAGGGGAATTGGATGTAATTGACAGTTGCCTTGCCCAGATGGCTGTGTGTGTCAGTGTGTGTGTGTGTGTGTGTGTGCATGTTGTGTGTATGAGAGGCCATGTGTTCCACTGTATGATGTAGGGGCCGTGTTTCTCCCTCCAAATCACACTCTGGCCAATGTCACCCGTCTGCCTCGGGGAGTAAATTTCCATGGGAACCAAATCAAGCCCCTGATGAGGAAAAACCTCCATAACCAATGACACATATGTATGTATATACATCCCAAAGCCAGCCGTGCCCAATGTCACTGAGAATAATAGTCCACAAACTACCTCACCACATCTACAAAGCAGGGGGTTCGAGATGTGAAGTGAACTGCTCAGATAACATCAACAGTAATGTTTGTTGTTTACAACGCAGCTTTAAATTAGACTCTTTAAAAAAAAAAAAAAAAAAAAAACTTAATCCCTCTCAATTGGAAGATCTCTTGGGATTTGAATGAAAGGGGAGGGTTCATTCTCAGGGAGACCATTAAGGGTTCATGCCATTTACTAAACAAATGGCATCAAACCGTTGCCCATTAAAAAGGAAATTGCTGGAAAATGACCCCCAAGTCAATTAGGCTCATTATTTTTTTTTTCCCTTTAGCGTTGGGGGTTGAGGAACTAACCAAGCTTTAACAGTTACTCGTTTCAGTCAGAGGAGGTCAAAAGAGTCAACGGGCGGGGGGGTGAAACACCTGCCGGATAACAACATGGACACAAACTGAGGAAAGTTCCAGAAAACAGGGCCGATCCACAGAAGAGAAACCAACTTGCTTGTTGATTAGAGACAGAAAGCATTGCTTTGATAAAGCTCAGCAATGCCGTGATAGCGCAGGGGAGATTTTGTGAGACTCTGTTACAAACCAGACTATAGTGACAACATCAGAATCTGTCGAGATGTGATAAGGCTCTGCTCAGGCTCTACAGCAAACATGTCATAGTCTGCTCTTATCAACATCACTGTTATTGGACGTAAAAAAAAAAAAAAATCTCTGTGTCCATATGTTTTCTTGGCATAAATTAGATTTAAAATATTTGCATGTCTGTAAATATGAAGCTTAGCTTAGCTTCGTATAATGACTGGAGGTGGGGGAAACAGCGAGCTGAGATCTAGATCAGGAAGTCCTGGATCCTGGCCAAGAATTACTCCGCAATATAAACCAAGCGTTAGGAAGCTTTTTCCGATCAAGGTCCATTTCAGTTTTAATAACATCTTTCATGAGCAATACTAAATGACTGAACATTCATATCACACTAATGCATTGGGTGGAAATGCTTGTTTTCAATGGTTCCTCTGATGTCAGATGGTGATGATGATGATGTTGAAAGTCACGGCTGGTTTTAATCAAAACAAATGATCACAGTTGATCAGGTCATGAGTGCTGGGCTGGACACATATAGTAATAGCAGGTCCTTATTTGAAGTGTGGTTTTATGAGTTACTGACAAGCTGTGTGGGCCCCTGGTGCCGGGAACTATAGCTCTCACTGGAAACACAGTCTGCCAGTGAGGGACACAGGGAAAAACTGGTTTTAGCCGCTTAAATATAGAGTCGTCTTTTGAAATCTGTGTTTGCTTAGGTCTATGGTGTTTTAGAAATATGTTTCTTTCTTTATCTTACTATTAACTGGCATTTTACAAATGGAAAGTGAAGCTTGTGTTGCTTCATGTTCTGGTCACTACCCAAAGCTCATAGACGAAAGCTGCGATTTAACATCATGGCACAGAGTAGTTTGTACTCTACAGCCTCTATCAGTAAATTAAGATTAGTAATTTTGTGACATTGGGGTCAATCAATTTCCATGAGTTACTCTAACTTATCAAACAATGGCAGTGGAAGAACAGCAGCTCTCATGATCGCACTTTACATTACCATAATTAAGTGACTGTGTGTGGAACGCCTGTTAGCGCACGACGCGTTTCCATTACCACTGACCGGAAATAGACGCGCATGATGTCATGTTTACGTGCCGCGACACCGGAGACCAGGCACCGTTTACCAGTTAGCCCCGTTAGCTGCATTAGCTCCTTTTAGCGCTGTTAGTGCGCCTACAGTCGAACAACTTTGACGCGTTAACATTTGACAGCACTCATTTTTTGGACAATTTTCGGACATTGAGACAAAAACTGTTCAAATGTAAAATTTAACATGGAAAATCTGGTGTTCATGCACAACTGCAGAGTGTGTGTGTGTGTGTGGGGGGGGGGGGTAATTTTCTTTATGTTAAATTGTTAATACTGTCAGATATTGAAAGTTATTCTTGAAAAAATGGACAAAAGCACTTAGTTACAGGACATTTTCTGTCTGTAAAAAGTCCAGACGGATGTTGAGGCTCAGGTGTTAAAGGGTTAAAATGCTAATTTTCTCAATTGACTTTGGTGCAGCAGATTGAGCAGTACTGAAGACGTGTTTCCTTGTGTCCCCAATGGCAGCCATGTTTTCAGTGAGGGCAATCCATGTCTCCATGGTGTGTCCAGTGTGCACGGCACTGACTGTGTCAGTACCTCATACAACCACACCAATGAGTAACTGGAGAAGCAGAGACTGTGCCAATGCACACATGAAATGAGCATTTACTTATCTTTAAAAGGAGACAAAAGGTTGAAGGCACTTAAGATAACTGAAAATTACTCTGCAGTTCCAAAAATATAGATCCTACCGCACCTCTTAAGTGTAGTGACAGGAGGGTTACTGAGGCCGCATTCTTTACAAGCACTATACCATTAGACTGAGATAGAAGACGGAAGAGGGCACACCGTGTCACACGGCAAAGTAATTAAATCAATTCCTTTAAGTCCTATTCGATTACTGCCACTCATAAATGCACTTAGGTTAACTGTCCTAAAGATCCATTTAGCAGCAGTCATGATGCTCTGTGGGGAATATGAGTCGGTGTAATTTAGCAATATGGGGATGTCAGTGAGCTGTTACTGTCAAAACCCAGTGTCATGCTGGATTTGTATGCTGTTTGATGGAGGGTAGGGTTTGTCCTTGTTCAGGCAAAGACAATAAGGAAAAGTGCTTTTTCAGTGCTTTTTTTTTTGTCTACTTTCACACATCTGCGCCACTCTCCTCATCTGACCTTGACGTTTACGTGCAGACAGCTACATCCAGCCACAGAGCATGAAATTGGGAGTCTCTTTGTGCGGCTTAAGTGTTCAGACTAATATTTATGTGTGATGTGTATAAAGTAAACAGTGTATGGAGCCACAGAGGAAGTCAGTGTTTTTAAGTTTGTACTTGAAACTTTTGCATCTTAAGTGGTTTTATAAAAATGACTGATTAGCTCCCGGGGATGTGGACTCACAGCGTGTAAATGTGTGGTCAGGGAATGACATTTTAGGGATCGTAAACGTATCTAATTATCAAGTAAGAGTGTCTGGTTTATGTCGCACATGTGCATGAGGTGTGTGCTGAGTTTGTGTGCCGTTTCTGTTCTTCCACCATTATTTAATTCCACAAATGATGTGTGCTATAACCCAGCTGCTCTGGTCAGGGGTTTGGATCAGAGAATACAGAAGGTCTTTGAAGGGATCAAGGAAAAACCTCCTGCTGCTTGATAAACAGAGTTCAAAATCTGGCTGGCTGGAGGTTAAAAAGCAGAATAGATGTTGCTGTATGCAGGACTAATTTAAAATAAACTGTCTGGCCTGTATAAAGGAATAATATATAACCATAAAATTGAAACGGAGCGGAAAGGAAGGTGACTGGAAAATAATGCACATGGTCTATAACATGATAGAGGAGTGTAGAGGAAAGATTGCAGTGCTTTCCTCTTGCATTGACACGTGAAAAAACATCTGTGTTAAAAAAAAGAAAAGAAAAAGGAAACTCTTCAAACAACAGGAGAAAATGTTCTGTGGAGCATTATTCATTATGGGGAAACAGTACTTCAGGGAGTGAGAATGGTGTAATATGGAGAACAAACCAGCGGGGGGAAGACGGCAGAGTAATCAACAGGAGGATGCAAATAAGACATGAGTGTCCTGTTTACCAGGTGAAGACGGCCTTTGATGACGGCCGTAAAGACACAGGGATCGCAGGGGTGGAGGAAACCACTGCTGCCCTTCAGTGAGGTTTTAGCGAGTCGGAGAGGAAGTCGGTAAATCTTGCGCAGTATTTATAAAAAAAGGCAGTTTTTTGTTTACTCGCTGTAGAGAAAACAAGAAATGCAAAATACACAAATACGGGATTTAAAACCGAGCGTCCACGAGTGCAGATTACAAACACCATAAATATACATAACTACATACTATATCCTGTTTCCTGTGCAATATCTTGAATACTTTATCCTAATCTATTTATTTATGTTTGCATTTTCTAATCTCCATTGTATTTTTTTTCTATTCAAACTGAATTGACCAACACAAGCTGAATCATGTGAAAACATGATTAAATATCTTGAAATTATTAACATATGACTTTATAAATTAATATACAGTTAGTTCAGTTCATGTTAATATTCTCCTTCTTTACCTTGGATGTAATGTCAGCTGTTTGTAACATAAGACCTTGCATAGTGCAGTATTTTAAATAGAATTTATTTTCTATTTAGTTCTAGTCAGACAAAATCCTGATTGTTTCCTGAGTTTTTTAACAAGAAAAACACCTGATCTGTGTCTTGTGCTGGGCCTTGAAAGGAGTGTGAGGGCGGTAACAACCCTCTAAAGATCAATGAACACCAGCTAAGGAACAGGAGGAGTTAGTGCCGGGCCAATCCCTGCAGGCCTTGGGGAGCAGCATCTGACGCAAACCAGGAAGCCACCTGATGTGAGAGGGGTCAGATAAACGCAACAGAACTGACGGTCACACGGGACAGGTGCTTCCTTAATGATACACACCGCACTCGCACATACACACATGTACAAATACACACACTTGCAAACTATATTAGGCCTGTTGCTCATCTCCTCCCTCAGCTGTGTCAGAGGCTTTCCCAGACATCCACACACGCACACGCACACACACACACACACACATCCTCAGACAAGGTGGAAAAGGAGAGGACAAGCAGGCCAAGGAGGACGTAGGACAGGGCACGCACGCAGACAGGCCTGACAACAGGCAGGAAACTCTAGAGAGCAGTTGCTGCTATTTTCCTCCACGCTCTCGGTTTCCATTCTGGACAAAACAGGTCGAGAAAAAAAACAAAAAAAACTGCAGTCATGAAAAAGGGAGTCAAATAAACCTTGAAGAAAGCATAAAAGAGGAAACCGAGCACCAAATTAGGAAGGTCTGCTCTTTTACGTATGAGAGGGATTTGGAAAGGCTCATCCTTCCTATCATGTTTCCTCCCTCTCAGTGTGCAGGAAAGCATACATCCAATATAGACAGGAACACCAGCCGCGCCGCATCACCGTGAATAAAGTGTGATAAGGCGAAGAGGAATGCAAGCGTGTATGGTGTCCATACGTGCAGAATTCTGGAGTGGACTTGAACAATGGGAGCGACGCGGCTCTCGATGGGGGTCACGAGAGGGGACATCTGGGGTTAGGGAGAACAACGGAGAGGAAGGGGGGGGGGGACACTTTGGGTCAGCGCAGAATCAGCTGCATGTACTGTTTCAACGTGAAACGTACGCACACACAGAAATGCACATTTGGATCTTATTAAACTTCTGACCTGAGAAAGGGGTGCAACCAAAGACGAGCAACTGCTCCTTCTGACATAAACTGGGTTAGACGTCGGCCTGGTTTCACTAAAACTTTGTTGAAACTTAAAAAGGAAACGACAACAGTGCAATTTCCCCAAATCATAGGCAATAACTAATTATATGTGATAACAGAAGGCCATCCTTTTGTTGGTGTCATCTCAACAGCTTTAATGGTACCGTAGCATTGCTGTCGACCCAAAAATAGGATGCCGTCATTTAGCTTGGGGTTATGGTAATGTCCCTAGGATATTATTACAGCCTCTAGTTTGGATCCCCAAGGACTATTTACGGTGAAATGGGACAAAATGGGGTTTGGCCGCAATTCAAAGAGGTCAACACCAAATGCTGAAGATGCTCTGGAAAGCATCATATAAATATTCTCTTACACGCTACCTTCAGATATGACTCAGAGGAACCGTTGTAATATATGGAATTTTTATGAGAATGTTGTTGACAGGCGAGGAAAAAAAAAAGAAAAGTGCAGCAGTCATTTTTATGACGATAATGTTTCATTGTTTTACAACAGAACAGATTATGGTGAGACTCAGGTGGGTGGACTAACAGCCGGCTGCTCAGGCCTACTTCGAGTAATATGTCCGCCCATTATTTGTTTGAGTGAGTGTCAGTTGAGCACAGTGGGATCTTTTTTTTTTTCCTCTCCTTTGTTTGTTTTCAATGGCCCATAAACAGTCTGCATAAACCAACAACCGAAAAAAAAAGAAAAGAAAACCTCATTCTCCTCCTCTTTTGATTGAATTTTTCTGCATTGCCCTCTCCTGCTCCCTCTGTTCACTTGTTCTCTGGCCTGCGTCGCTGGACCTCGTACCCACAAACACTCTGAGATTGTTTTGAGCTGTGTGGCGGAGGAAGGAAAGCGGTGTGAGAAAGTGGCTGTTTTTTTGGAGCGGACAGGAATTGGCCTCACGGCGCACGGTTCCTCTCCTCGCAGCGGGAACAATGCCGTGGCGTCACACCCGTGCACTAGCCCTCGCTGTTTCACATGGAAAAATGTTCCCAGAATTCCGCTCCCAGGCTTAGAGGTATAAGGCCGATCGGGGCTTGGAGTAGAGAGAGAAAGAGAAAGAGAGACACAGTCGGAAGGTAAGAGGGGAGGGGAACCTTCTGCTACCAGAAGAAGCATTTGTAGCCATGACAACTTCAGCTACAACGACTGAAGCTGATTAGATAGATCAAGGAAGAGGAGGTGTGGCTTTAAATCAGGAGTACAAACAGCAAATCACACCGTCCAGCTCCATCTGGAAGTACAGACAGAGCACTGGCTCTGCCAGGTGAACTGTAAAGTGCCACCCCTTCTTTCTCCAGCCGTTTATCTTTAATACCCTGTCATTATTGCATCGTTGCCTCTTCCTGCTCTTTGTATATAAACCGACTAATCAGCTGTACTATTGGCACGCAAACGTTTCTCCCTTATGAGGCTCATGCAGAGGCCACTTTGAGAATAAGTAAAACTGAGGCTGAGGTGTTTGCTGTCCTTCTGCTGACGGGGGGGGGGGGCGTTGAGCTGTGGAAGCAGCTCATGAGGTTGCGGTTGGCTTGGATTGACAGACCGCAGAAGGGATGGACCCAGGTGGCCTCCTGACAAGCTGTATACCATTAACCACGAACATTAATTTGAGCCTGGCGAACTGTCCAGGGTGAACCCCGCCTATCGCACCATGTCAGCTGAGATTGGCACAGCTCCCCCCCACAAACCCTCATGTGGAGGATAAAGAGGTAGAAAATGGCTGGATGGATTAATTTCAGCAGGGGGGGAGACAGGTTTGGACTCAGATCTGGAAAAACAAAAGCATATGACGAAATCAATAGCCTAACGATCAGTTATGAGACTTCCTGTAGTATTTGTTGATCACCTTCTTGTTTTTCTTTTCATGTTGTAGCAATCATAGCGATTTTAGTGGAACTGATTTGTAATGTTAACATGTGTAATAGCAATGATGGCCAAAATGATACAAGTGGATAAGTTGAAATGATCTGTTAACCATGGGACTAGAAATATCTGCTGCACATTATGCTAAATTACTATACCATTAATTGGACCAGTATCCATCTTCTTTACACCCTGTTTTTCATGATCAAAGTGACCTGAACAACATGCACATTATGCTAAATGACTATACTATAAATTAGACCGCATCAAATTTCAACACCCTGTCTTTTTTAGGTTCTCGGTTTTTCCGTAACTTCGTATTGCTTTTTGTCAGGTAGCCATGCACATTTTTGTCTAGGAAAGCAGCAATAACAGAAAAAGTCATCAGATATACACGTAAAACATATTACCTGGCAAGATTAAAACCATAAAAAGTAAATAAATACATAAAATAGACAAAATTAGTGACAATAATACATTATAAATAACAATAGATACAACATAATTAACTCACTTTAATTAATACATTTTTGGGGGGTTTTACCTTTCATTCATATACTATCTCTAAAGCTGGAGGATTTGTCCTGTTTTATTATCTATACTCACTTTAGTCTGCCATTTTAAATAGAGTCCACATCTGATGAAAACTACAGCAGCTGATAGTTGTTAGTAATTCATTTACGGCGACCACAAAACTATGCCATTGTGCCGCTTTAATAGCTCTGCCAGTAACATTATATCCCTAGTGCAGCATATGCTGCTGGCCTCACACAATAACCATTTTTATTTGCCCTTGTGAACCTGGAGTGTTTGTACAAAACTCTAGTTAAAATCTGTGCTGATGTTGTAGAACGACCATAAAGGCTGCAGGACACACTGAGTGTTCGTGGCTCTCAGGGAGGATTTGGCATCTAAACCTGCATTATAAACAAAGATTAAAAATATGACTTTTAGAAATGTGGAATGATTTGGGGAAAATGAGGTGGTGTTTTCCATCGAGTTAGCTAATCTTTGTGATTACATCAATACGTTTGATTTACTGTATACCACGACAAAACCGCTATCCATCATTCTCTGTTTTTCATGGTCAAAGTGACCTGGACAACATGGGCGGAGCAGGCTCTGGGTTTGGCAGTCGTCGTTTCAAAGACACGCTTCAGAGGCAGACAACGAAACATGCTGATTAGGATGATAATATGGGTAATAAGGGCGGCGAGTGAGCGAGGGTGAGCTGGTATTTGATTTGTTGAACATTGACTCTTCAAATTCAAGGATGACTGATTCTGAAAGGGCAGCACTGCTGCTGATGTGATAAGACATCGCCCCATTAAAAATAACTGACAACTCCCCTCTAATGGTGAATTAAGTAGATAAGTGTGTTGTTTCGGGGTGACAAGGCACGGAGATGAAAGAGGAAGCTGGCTGTGATCTTGGAGGAGTTGGGGTGAGGAATGAAAGCAGGACATCAGATGAGGGAGAGGAGGTGTGGGAGGAAGATGAGGAGCTGCCTGTGCCCCACTCCTCTCTTTTATTTTAACTTAAATTGGCAGTGCAGTGATTGGCCCGGTTGGCAAACAGTCTCCACCCTGTGACTCAGAATGAAAGCTGCACTGTAAATTTCCTCTAATTTCTACTGTCTCTAATTTCTCTCCTGCAGTCCAGTCATTGTTTTTTTGTTTTTTTACCACTTCCCTGTTGAACTGGATATACGTTCATTAGACACCAAGGTCCAGTTTCCCATTTTCATCCATAGCCCTTGGCTCATGCCCTTGGAACTGAGTTGCAAGTAGCGGTTAAAACCTAGCCCAACGGAATTGGACTCCCTTTCAAGAACTTGCCAGAAATTCAACATGCCCTACTTTAGTAAAAACGAGATTTTCCTCTTCACACATTATGTATGTTGGAAAACAGCGGAAGTGTGAGAGCAGGGGTGTCCAACTCAAATGATCTGGGGGCCAATGAGCGTCTAGTCTGGTCAGGAGAGGGCAGGTCTAGAGAAAAAGAAGGATTCAGTAACACAATATTCTATCACAAAGATATTCATGATGATATGTCACAGAATTTCAAAGTAAAGGTGTCTGTTTTGAGATGGAATGCTTTTTGCATTTTTTAACATTATTCATGAGTAAATATGTTATTAAGAGACTAATTATTTTCTTTATCCACACGGTGTAGCTTTGCTTCGAGTTTACGTCTGAGTGCTACAGGATGCAAGGAGTCATCGTAGGTTTCATTTTTATTAACTTTCAATCCTGTGGTGTTGTGCTGAAGAGTCATGAGGAGGCTTTACTTTTGGCACTTTTCCACTATAATCTATGCTGGTTTTTTTTTATAGTACCTGGTACTTTTTTAGTACCTGCTCTGGCAAAGTTCCAAGGGAGCTGAGCCGATGCTGAATGTGACGTCGACAGACTGTTGGCCACTGATTAGCAGAGAGTGTCGTCACTGGAAGAGTCATTAGCGTGAAGTCTGACACAGAAAGTCACAATGTGCACACAGTGCCGATTTGTAGATGAGTTAAAAAGCATCCGTACCCGAAAAAACATCCAGTGCAGTTGTGCTTAGACAACTCTGAGTCGAGCTGTGCTGTGCCGAGCCGTGCTACAACTGTATAGTGATATCTCAGACAGGTGACATCTGCATCAAAACATAGAGCAGGTTCATGTTGGATGGCAGGGTGTTTTGAGAAACATTTAACCCACTGTTTACCTGAGGCATTTTCACTCCACCAGCATTTTTGTTTCCTTGGATTTGGTTAATGTGCGAAAAATCTCATTGCCCTTCGTTTTGAGTGAGCTACTGTAAATTATATGTCAAGGGGTGAAATGGGTTTGAGCCCATATTTTACTACCCTTTTTATGACAGCATTTGACATATTGAGCATGACATTAGAGCAAGAATGGCCAGCATTACTTGAACTAAAAAATTCCATATTAGACAGTACGAGCCAGAAGTGATTAATATATTTAAGTCAAGGTGGACATCGGCCAAAGATGAATGTATACTTGTGTATCCCGACACCATATGGGCTGTAAATCTGCTCCTACCTGACTCCACCTTTTTGAAGATAACACATTCCAGACCCTGCAGTGACTGACCCCTGTCAGAAAAATCTTTACAAGCCTGCTTCAGCCTGCCTGCAGGCTCCTCGTGCAGAGCATTAGCATTTTCTTATTTTTTTTTCTCCTTGTGACTTAAAATGTCAAAAAAATCAAGTGTAAATATGTCATGTTATCAACAAATGAGGATGTGGTCAAGTGTGTGTAAACTGTTTTCAAGTGAACTATGTAGACACGCTAATTGTTTATACTGCAGTTTATAAAAGCGTTGTAGACATCAGACAGAGACAGCGTCTGAACATGATTCAGACATGTAAAATATGTTACCCCGGGACCTTCTCATTAATTGATCTACATTCCTAAAACATTTAACAGATCTATGTGCTGTCAAGATGAAAAACGATAAACGAAACAAACACTTTTTTCTGTGGTTGACATATGTTAAGATCCTTTGTCGTAATGAAGGATGCACTTGTCAAAACATGCTGCAGAACATACCCACTGCTCATATCTCTTTACTTTAACGTAAAAAAAAATTACACTTGAGTTTAATAAGGTCAGAGGTTTACAGACAGCTTCACACTACGGGTAAATATAGCTTACCTTGGTTCCCACACCGTAAACAACCTTGTGATGTCAGTGATGATCCTGAGGCCAGGATGAGGGCAATAAACAGGAAGTAACTCAGCAGCAAGCTGCATCCCATAATAATCAAGACAAAAACACAGACAAACAATCTGAAATCGCAGCAAGACACAAAGTGACAGATAACACAGAGAAGCGGCCCTGAATCCCTGCACAAACTTACAACAACCCCAAAAGCAACATGCCAGAGAAGTACAAACAAGCCACATTCACGCAGAGAGCCTCCCAGCAAGAAAGGATAACATCAAATGCTCCAATTTACAAAACCAAAGCCTTGTGAACCCAAACAATTCAGTAAACGGAAAGTCAGACATGTTGAAAGAATCCAAGATGTGTGCGGAGAAGGATGCACAAAGGCGTAAACATAGTTTGACGTTGTAGAAGCCTTTCGGTAACGCCGTGTCGTTCACACGTTGGACATGAAAACGTGTGTTACAAACACAGCGTATTGCACTAGAACATCACAACACATCACCGACAGCAATGAGCAGCCTTTGTTCTTCACGTTAACAGCAAGAGCCACTCATCGGCCACCCGATCTGTGTCAGGGCTGCATAAATCCATCCCGAAGCTCTCGCTCTGGCTGTAAACAGCTGGAGTCAATGTTTCTTAAAGCACTACAAACACAGTGCAGATGCAAGTGACATACTGTAGGGATTCCCTGACTCGTCCACTCGGTGGATGACGTCAGCAAACTGAGAGAAACCATCTGCACGATCATTCCAGCACTGGTTTTAAGTGATTCCACCTCTTTGCCTTCTCTTAATGTACGAGACGTTAAATAAAGACTATAGAAGACAGACGAACATCGACAATATGACAGTTAATCATCATCATCATTTCCAGCTGTACATTGCTTTATGGTGGTTTAGTGGTAACTCTGTCCCCCACTTTGGTCAAGATTATCTAAAAGATTCAGGTCCCAATAGCCTGTATCTTAAAGACTAGTGATCCTCTGTGACGCCTTTTGTGCAACCAGAAGTCTGCTACCGTACTGAGACGTGAGTGACCACACCCTCAGTTTAAGTCAGCGTGGACTGACTGTGTACGCTCAATGTAGCACAACTCTCTCCAGTCTACGAAGAATGCGGTAACCCTAGACGCTTGCTCGAGGTAATACGAAGAAGTCCGCTAACACCCACAAATGTACAATCCAGTGTTACAAGGACAGAGAAATAGCCACTACTGGAGCGGATTATGAGATTGATTGGAATGGAATATGAGATTGAACACTAGAAAGACGCAGACTATACTTTTGGTACTCTCTTAGAAATAAAAGTGCTAAGTCGAACCATATAAGGCTATTCGGCTTGTCCTCATAGGAGAACCCTTTTTGGCTCCCAAAGCCTTTTGGAGGGTTCCACCAAGAACCCTTTTAAAACCGTTTGTCAGGAAAGGGGTTTTAAAGGGTTCTCTCGATCAAAATTGTTCTTACTGGAACCACATTAGTGTTACCAAGAACCTTTGAAAAACCCTTTCTTCGGGAAAGGGTTTTTGAGAAGCAAATGGTTCCAGGTAGAACCTCAGCCCTTGTAGAAGGACCCTATTGGAACCCTTATTTCTAAGAGTGTATGAATAGAGCCATGGCCGTGTACTGTACGGACGTGACCCAGGCCGTATGATGGAAGGAAACAACCAAGGATGGATTTCCTGTATGAATGCCAGTGTAACTGAAAATTAGAATTATTAGAATTAGAAGTTTGCAAACACAACATCTCGTGAATCTGACCTCACATTTAACCCATCCTTTGTTTCCAGTAGTGAATATACAAACCAGGCGTGGTAGAAGTGGGCTCCACGTATCACGGTATGGATGGATGGATGCTCATAAGTAACTTTTAGCAAGCAAAAGTAAGTTGGGGAACCTGCTCAATATCACCCACCTCAATGATCTGCACATTAGCGATGTTACCATCAGTATTTTAGAATTTTATTTGATGTCAACGAGCAAGTGTCAGACTGTAAAAACACCTTCAGTCTTCTTCCCCAATACCTTTTGTGAACTTAGTCTTTGGTCCAAAATAATCTAGTTTTGTTTATTTTAGTGAGAAATTGACAAAAAAAGACATCTTGCTGCAGTCGTCTGTTGTCATTCCTTGTTTAAACTGTGGTTATGATGCAGCTCAGCAGAGGAGATGTAGCGAGTCATAGCCCTTCCTTCATCTGACATCTCACTGAGTCTGTGCAGCTGTAAATCCTGTTCCCTCCCAACTTTGACTACTGACAACAGTCGGGGGGGTGGGTGGTTGGGGGGGGATGAACTTGAAAGGCAACCTCTGTGACTGTACTTCACACCTATTTCTCTGCCTTCACACACAAGAGAGCCTACACACATGGACGCACACACTACATCGGTCTCGCTCTCGTTCACACACACAGAAAGACACACGCACACACAGACAAACACGCAGCTGCCTGGACGCTGAAGATAAGGAGCTGGAGCTGTGAGAGAGCAGGAGGGGGGGTGGGGGGGGGTCTCTTGGATGAAGTGTGTGTGCATGTTTTCTGTTTGTGTGTGTTACTGCTGGAGGAGTGGGGGTTGGGGGCTTACTCTACAGGACGTCCTGAGAACGGCAAGCTTCTTACACAGAGGGACGAGCCGCAGACCACATGAAGGCACATACGCGGTGAACAAATCTCATATTTAATACAAATGACCATAAAAGCCCTAAAGGCTCACGCAGACAGAAAATGTCCAAATCCATCAAAAACAGACATTAAATATCAATAAGTTAATGGCGAGAGAATGATAACGGTTAAATCTCCATCTGGCACACATTCAAAAAGCAGCTGTTTATGCTAATGAGGGGAAAATATAGCACAGCTGATGCTCTTACTATGAACGCTGGATGTAAACACAGCAGCGGCAGCAGCTAACCAGTGTAAAGATGTCATTAGCAGCAGGCGTACGCAGATGGAACCGCCTCACCATTTCCCTAACGACTGCGCCATAGGAAGAGAAGCAAGGTTTTCTCAGCACTGATTTTCCTCCTGGGTTCATCTTGTGCGTGTGTTTGTGTGTGTGTGTGTGTGTGTGTGTGTGTCTCAGCAGCAGTTTTTGTAATGTGTTGTGTACTTGGGGGGTCCTGGGAAACAACAGTGTAACCAAAGGGAAGAGCTGGAGGAAAACAAGCGCCCCTCCCTGTAAGGGACAAACATGTCACACATATTCTCCTTTGCTCCCCTCTCTTTCAGGGCCGACCTGGAGGCGAGCCAAGATTGGCTCTAGGACGTGTTTTGATGTGAGATCGGGAACGCGGTGCAGCGCGGCGCGGCCTGTGCGGCCTCAGCTTTAAGTTTCTGATTAGCAGGAAAGATGAGGGAAACCTTTATCTCTGTGTGTGCACACTCTTTTCATCTTGTTTATTTGCCAACATGCGCCGTGGTCCTGGGAGCCGGCAGCCAATGGCAGGCCTTGGGATGGGAGCTGGCACCGTGCTCCACTGGAGCAGGTGTAGCCAGAATGGGAGATAAGGCGAGCATGCTGACAGATCTGCCAGTCATCTTAATAGCACTGATTGAGACAGTTGATGTGAGGCTGCCTTTTGGCTGAGGGGACGCCGGCCGTATTGCATGACACCCATGCGGGCTGTGTGGTGTGTGGCAATGTTTGTGTGGGATTAGAGGTGGGGATGGGGAATGGCTAGAAAATGCATGTGTGTATGTGTATTAGTCGGCTCTATAGTGCCAGGGCTCCTGTGCGACATCGTGGAAAATCCTCCTCAGCAGTTTCCTGTGGGTCTCCATTATCAGGCCTCGTTGACAGGCCAGCTTTCCCCCCCTACTTCCTGCTTCTCTTCCTCCCCTTCCACCCCACTTCCCCTCCCACACTCTTCTCGATCACATGAATCACCGCTGCCACAGAGAGGGCGAGGGGCTGGCAGCAGCCATAAACTACACTCCAATCTCGCGAGTATAATCAAAATAATCTGTATACTTTTCACTGTGCAGTGAGATAATTCTTTCCCCCCCTCCAATGGCATGTAAAGCAATGCCAGTCGGTCACATGTATTGTTGCATCATTGCTAACTTTATTCTATGATTGTGCTGCATTTACTGGTGAACAACAGTTGAGACAATCATTGAGTCACTTAAACATGAGGTCATTCCCCCCTTCTCCTTGTTGGATGTCAAACCAAGATGTCAGTAATAGTAATGTAGCATTGCACTTTAAATAAGCAATGACATAACTCCTCTTAGTGCTCTGTTTGTCTTAAAAACTTTAATCACGGGGTCAATAAAATGTGTTTAAAACAAACCTCTAATAAAAACACACAGTTTTATAGGTGCAGGTATTTTAAAAATCAAAATGTTACGGATTATTTCTCCTTTTCAGCAGTGGTGGGACGACTCTTGGCAACCAATGATGTTACCAAGACAACATCAACAAACACGGTCCTACCTGATGATAATGGGGGCTGAGAGATGACTGCTGGTCAATAAACGCACACCCACAGAGAGAGAGAGAGGGAGAGTGAAATGAGAGTGGGCCTAAAACAATTAGAACCTTTGCGTTCATTTCTGTGCAAATTACCCGGGGTAGAAAAGCAAGAAATAAACATTACATCAGTAGATCTGTGTGAGTCTGTGTGAATCAGGTGGAGAATGAGAGCGAACCCGAAGCTTTAGACGGATAAAACGTGAATAATCTTGCTGTCTTCTAGAAAAATGCCCCCTGTAAATCTGTCTGCACATTTTCCATCACTCTTGAACACATGTAGAGGATTGATCTATGGCTGCCTTCCAGGGAAGGTAGGGTTGTTGTTCGCGACAGGACGTGACACAGAGCATGTGTGGGGGGCCAGATAGAGAGGCAGAGGCCGATGAGAAAAGGAAAGAAAATAAAGAGAGGGAGGAAAGGGAAGCACTTAGGTGTGCTTGATATCCCACCAGTACCCAATACCCATCTCAGGCATGGAAAAACACCACCATGAATGGGATTTACTACTCCCTGAAAACGAGGGATCTCGTGCACGTCTGGCGACATTTCGCACTGTGTATGGGAGCGAAGATCAAATAGTGGATGGATAAAAGCCTGGAAACAATACCCAGTTCCCTGTGTGTGTGTGTGTGTGAGAGGGAGAGCCAAACACACAAACGCAGCAATATGAGTTCCTTTTTGTTCTTCAAAATGCTCCTCAGATGTCTGACGCAAGACCGAGAGGGATGGAGGCGGAGCGGGGCGGGGAGGGCGAGGGGGGGGAGGGGAAACGAACCACAGTTAAGGTAGTTTGTGGATCCGTTTGAAAGGGTTTCATGATTCATTCGTTAGGAAACATCTGCCATATTGATGTATGAGACCAGGAAAAGACAAATTCCTTCTATCCCTGTAAAGCGAACCTGTGTAGTCATGAGTTTCCATTTCTTTCACCTGTACCTCTGGCCTTCGTGTGTGGCGGCGGTGTACGATAAAATATAAACGCAAACTCGCACGCACAGTGTCTGTTTTTTTTTTGCTACACTCTGAAATATATCGCACATGAATTTACAGTCTAAACACAGTCAGATAACACCACTTATCACTTTAGTTAAAGCTCGAAAATTCAGGCAACTTTCAGATAGGGAGCATTTTTCACAATCCCCAGCAAATGTTACAGTCTCATCGCTCATCTAGATACTGAGAGAGTTCAAGCAACTCGGCTGTTCGCCCAAATTTCCCCGATAGTCCCTGAGAGGAAGCAGGGAAAGAGCAGAATATAAGATTTACTGTGTGAGGTCGGTGGGAACAATAGTCGCACATAATGTACCCTGTACTTTTCTGAGCACAAAAGCCACATGATAGTAAAAGCAAAAAAGCGGGGCGGGGGGGCAGCACCACTGTGCTGTCTACCTCACCATTCTCCAGGGAAATCATCTGCTTTGGAAGTGTTGGAAATTGTGGGAAAAAAAGGTCACAAAAAAGCACCCAAACCCTGTAATCTGGAGCCGGGAGGAGATAAACAGTAGCGCTTCCCCCCACGGAGAAACAGCAAGCCTGGTGTGGTACTCAAAAGACCTTGTGTATGTGTGTGTGTGTGTGTGTGTGTTCAAGTACACATCAGTGTGTTTACACTCTACATTTAAGAAAACATATCTTGGTTCAAGAAGGTAAAAAAAAAACTGCAGACAGAGGAAAACTTCAATATGGCGGTGGTTTGGGCGGTTTGTTGTGCAATAAACAAAGGAGCAGGCTGCAGTGTCCCTTTGTTTTCATGTCAACACAGAGCTGTTCATCCAGGGCACAAAAGGACACATACACACGTATATACTTTTGTCTTCCCCTTTAACCTACTCCCGCTATCACCTGCTCCGGTTGTGGTTATACGCTTATTTGCTCTCTCGCAGAAAAATCCGATGAAAAGATTGATACCACCCTCATATCTGTCAAGATGGGCAGCAGGTTCAATTTACCACAAACACCGCAAGTGATGAGTGGGATCATCATCTCACCTGTATGCTCTGTTTATACTTAAATGGTCCAGAGACATTGGGTGTGCACCAGCAAATACTGGGTGTGTATCTCTCTCGAATACAACATTAACTAGAAGCACTCGGAGAGCGCAGACCTCCACCAAGGCAGCTCGGTGCTATTCAGTCTCTCTGTGAGCATTGTAGCTCTGCTGGTGGATTTGATCACGTTTACAACTGAAAACATGGGCTCCACAGAGCAACTTGTAGGTTGCCAGGTGCAGGTGTCGCAACGCATCTTCTGACGGCAATTTTTTTGTGGCTACACCACAGGTCCAGTGTGTAGAAGTTAAGTGAAAGGATTTTCATCTGACAGAAACAGAAGATAAAAGTCCAGTCAATTTTATTACATATTGCCCAACATCAGAAAGGGTTTTACAGTCTGTACAGTAAGGGAAAAATTTAAGTTAAATTAAGTTGAATTGTTGTTTTTTATTATTATGTCCAATAATATAGGTTCTCCAACACACTTGGACGTGAAGGGTGAGGTGAGAGATATTGAGCTGCAATGTTATTTCGCCAATAAAGTTCGCACACTGTACCTTTAAACAACATGTAATTCATCATTCCGACTCCAAACATGTCTTTTAACTACTTTGATTTGCAATTTAAATGATTCTACACGTAACCTATGCCTTCATATTAAATAATTAACATAAACATCTTTTAAACATTTTACTTGAAGCTTTAAAGTAGATTTGTGAAAAGAATGGACAAAGCAAAATCATGTCATATCACAAACATTTTATTTTTAAATATATTCTGACCACAACATTGGCAGTGGCATAAAAGAGACTTCACTTTCATATATTTGTCTTTTGTGGTTTATTTCCCTGAATTTCAAATACACATCCAGCTGTACTTTGCCCTGTGTTATGTACAGTATAATAGGAGTCATGTGTGCCTGCGTTTGGGTCTGCTCAGAGTGAGAAATGTGTAATTCTTTATGTTTGTGTGCCATAAAGGACACGTACGTACGAAGGCGGAGCTGACATGGAAGAGCACCAAGAATCCCAGCTGTATGTGTTTAGAATTACATCTCACAATGAGGATCCAAGGTGATACAGAAATGGCTGCGTGAAATATTCTATTTAAATATCTATATATGTACCAACCCTACTACTGCATACTATATAAAAGAACTGTCTTTTTAGTAAAGCTCGTCAGGAAGTAAGATTATATGGAATAGCCACTAGAGGGTGTTTCCACAGTTTGTAATAATAACTCACTAACTTCTTCAGCGCATTATGTCAATAAGTTATGCTCCCATTTGGAGGAAAATAGACAATAAAAGTGCAGCACATGGACACCAGCGTGATTGACAGCTAGTGTGGTCCAATAGGAGCCTGGTAGCAGGTGACTTTTGTGAACTTCCACTTGTAAAAACCTAAAATTGTGAATCCTGAGGCTTCAAAACGTTAACAATTTCATGGGTGACATCATAACAGGTTGCCACTTGATCCAAACCAACACGTTTTTCTTACATGGATAAAAATGTTGCCCTCTTTTGTCCAACTCATCTGAGAAGTGTTTGGATCTATCATTAGTTCCGGGCTGTTTGCGACTTGTCACTTTTTTTTTGTTGAAAACAGGTTAATTTACTGGGAGGGATGCAGAGTAATTTGGCTTGCAGCAGGACTGTACAGTTAGATCAGAAGCCAGACTTAGACAACATTGGCCGAAGCAAAGATCCATCTGTCTGTTCCGTGCTGAGAGGAGCGTGTGGGGCATAGAGTGCACGCACACACACACACACACACACACACACACACATACACCTCCCATCGCCAGCTGGATCAGAGAAAGCACCACTTGGGGAACAGTTGACACTCTGATCTCTTTAATGGTTACATCCTCCACACCCAGCGCCCGACACTCAGACACACACGCCTTCATTACTTTAAAACGACTGACAGAAAAAAATACATATTGCGACATATCTTCCTCCAGATTCACACACAACTCCTTGCTGCTCTCTCTTACACACACACACACACACACACACACACACACACACACACACACACACATGCACACAAATATACACTCTATCCTGTTAACCACCCCCCACCCTCCATGCAATCAGAGGCTCAGAATAGGAAGGAGGGAGAGGAAGCGTCCCTGCATTCACAGGCTGGGAACAAGGAGAAGGAAAAACAGCCGGAACCTGGAATTTACGGAGGAAAAAACAGCGAACATCCAAAAATACCTCAGGACCATCTCCGCAGATAAACAGAAATATCATTACTGTCATCCTCCTGCTCACAGCGCTTTTCCTTACACACTTCCTAAACGTCTGCTCCTTGCCTCTGTTGTTGGGCACTCGGCGACAGGGAAACTTTCTCAAGCAGCAGGACTTTTAGATACTTCAGTGTGATTGTTCATCAGATCAATCTTTCCCAGCTTTTTGCTCAGTCTTACACAGATCAGCAAATCCATGCACAACTAAAGAACACGCACAACTATGAATCTAATTAGCTCCTGGTCTAATCAGTGCTAAGTGACTCGACAGCAGACGTTCAACTAGTGGAGGTCCTCCTTTCTTTTAAGGGATGACTGCATGTTAGGCTGCATCCATGCTACTAAGTTTTCATTTAAAAGTGCTGTCTTTTCATAAAATATCTGCATCCGGACAAGTGCTGTAGCTCTATTTCATTTCTAAAAACGTATATTCTGCAGGTGTTGGCATGATTTAAAAAGAAAATGAGAAACCGTAAAAGGACAAATGCAGATTTCTTTGTTTTTTTAGACCAAATCTGAGTTGTAACTGGAGCTTAAATGGAGTGTTTTAACAGAGCGTTTTGTTCACAGCTGATAGTGAAGTTGTGGCAGATAAGAACCAGTCAGGATGTTAGTACGGGTGAATCCGTCATTGTTTCCAAAGGTTGCAGATTTTGCTCATCCATGCTAAAACACAGCCCCCGTAGACAAAAAAAGACATTCTTTGGGTTATGAAGCTCTTTTAGAAATGCTGGATTATCCATCACAGACATACAAAATATCATAACGTGTGAGCTTTAAATCACTGCCTTCTTTCTTCAGGTATTTATTTAACGGGTTGTTAAAACCAGTCAATGCCACCATGACAGAGTCCTTCCTGTGGTTCAGGGTAAAGTTCGCTGACCCTGAGGTCATTTCCTCTGACCTTCTCTTCCAAATTGATTCAATTTCCTAGCCATTGGTCCCCTATTAGGTTGTTCACTCATACCTCATGTTCAATATCCCTTTCCTTTGTCTCCTCGGAAGGACACATTTTCACAGCTGTCACACTCACCACCTCTCAGTGGGTTCCTGCAACATTTCAATGACAATTTGAACTGTGAAGTAGAAAACCTGTAACTGTTAATGGAAAATAATTGATTGTGGGTTTACCTAATGTTGAGGTCAGACTATACATTTAAAAAAATGTTATACCATGATCTGACAGACATAAGGCATTGGGACCCATCAGACCTGAAAATCAATTGTTTTATACTGTGTAGTGTCATAATAACCAACGGTCAAGGACCGATCTGGGACACCTCCCTGACAGAACTGAACAGATGTTTGATTTTAAAGTTGCGTCAGTGATGTTGATCCATGAGTGCGCAGAGGGCTCTGCACAGTCAAAAGTAAGGAGCCTAAACATACAAAATAGTGAAGTGATGAAGTTGCCTCAAGTTGAGGGATTAATGGTTCAACCTGTCATCTTCTCTCAAACCAACACGCATCACTTCTTTCTGGGTGTCGTCAAACCCACCTCATGGTCCAGACTTCCTGTTGACTTGTGATGATTGGTTTTGTTGGGTGCCAATGTGTAGATGATACAGTTCTAGCTCTACTTGACTCTACTCGATTTGAGGGTCAGGCACAGACTTTTCCATTACTCCATCGTACCTCCTCAACGGTTGTCATCTCATGGCTGCGCGAAACTGCCATGAGACGCCATTTTATACGCAAACATACAAACAATGGAGGAACGTCTGCACCTCGTCAACGGACCACGGTGTGTTTTTGTGGACAGCAGCCATTTATGACTCTTCCAGTGACGACACGCTCTGACTAATCAGTGGCCGGCAGTCTGCTGACCTCACATTTTTAGTATCGGCTCAGCTCAGTTGGAACCTCGCCAGAGCAGGTAGCTACTAGAAAAAAAAGCACCAGGTACTATAGCTTATGGAAAGGCAAAACCAGTGAAGTCATGCAAGAATTGTAAAATGGAAAATCCCCCTTATGGCCCTGTGATCACCCAATGTGCCATTATAGCCATCATAAATCATAACAGTCCTAAAGACCACAATGTCTGTCCTCCATGAAAACCAAATGATAACATACAGGAAGAATGTCTCTTAACTTAATTGTCTTTACAGATATGTACTGTTAAATTTCATGATTTCAACTGTCTCAACAGGCTTTGCACACCTGGGCCATTTGCTGCTTTCATCCTGGCAGATCCTGTCAAGCTTGGATGGCAAATGTATCTATGAGTCATCTACAGATCTTTGGGCTTTGACACACCAGCATCAAGGGGTTATGTGCTCTGGAGTCAACTAGTATTTGGATTTTATCTTTACCCAAGGTCATCACCATGCAACTAATGTGTTAATTCCATATTATTGAATAAAATTCATCCTAAATATGCCTTTGGAACAATATGAAACTAGGCATAGTTTTAACGGGATTGATTGACGTTTTAAAAGTATAGTAACAAACATTTGATAATCAACACCAAACCCTTAGTCATAACTTGTAGACAGACATTGGCCGACACCCTCTGACCACTATTTTGCCTTCAGGTGTTGCCTGTGCCTGGCTCCAGACTGACTATTACAGTAAAGAAGCAAAGGGAGGATAAATTATTTCACAGTTAACAGTAAACATAGCTTTCTCTGATGGCGGGATGACATGATAAAAAAAAAAAAATATCATAATTATTCATCACCTGTCACTGGTTATAAGGCCCCAGCATCGGTCAGTTTCCATGATGAAAAGTGTCATATGGGTGTTCACATAAATAAACAACGGCGCACTCCAAGACCGACACGTTCCTGTTTGCATATAAACACAGTCAATTTCAGGGTAATTACACTTCAGAGTGCTCTGCTGTTATTCTTTGTGTTTGCTTCAGTGTTTATGCAGCTGATCAAATCTGACAAAGCCAATGCCCATGGCAAGGTTTCTCAGTTTGGATTGACCGGTTTTGAAATCCGGATGAGTGATCCATTTCGTCATTGCATGCCTGAAGAGTTAAGTCGGAAAGTTTAATCCTGTGGTCTTAAGTTTGTGTCTTCAATACGACGGAAACATTTTATGTTGGTATTAATACAAGTAAAATGACACTAAATATAAAAAGGTAAATATACAGCATCAGCGAACATTGTCTCTCGTGCATTTTTTGGGCCAAAACTGCAGAACGCACTGAATAAACAATTTAAATTTGCTTGCTCTCCTCCTCTCCTACTCAACTGGCTCTCGGCCTGAAGCGGCATTTACAGTTCAGTTTGTTAAAGAAATAACAGAATCATATGTTTGCACAGATACACTGACTCATTTGCATGTCCAGGATTGTTGGTTAACTCTGTTTGAAGGTTTCGGAGTGAAAAGAAATCTGTGACTTCAAGTAAGCCATGACCGGTTGCTGATGCAGCACTTCCTCTGATTGCATCGTCCCGCTCTTGATTTCACTAAACGGTGTCTTCATCTGCAGCGGTTTCTGTTTATTAGTTTTAGTGTTTGACGTTTTCCCAACGCAGCGTCTTATTCAAACAAGTCTGCTCCCAGCACGCTGCTTTAATCACAGACTCCTCTTTTAAGGTAAATACAAGTGGAGAGCCTGTCAGATAGGCATTTCACAAAACTAAATTTGTGGTTGCTAGGTATGGCATTTGAGATGTGAATGTGCACACACAAGCACAGGGTCATATATGTGTGTGTGTGTGTGTGTGTGTGTGTGTGTGTGTGTGTGTGTGTGTGTGTGTGTGTGTGTGTCTTAGCCCCACTGAGAGCGTTATTACAAAGAGCCAATAGGAGCGAAGGACCACACTCTAGCACATCCTGTTTGACTTGACCTCAGAGGATATTCTCCTTTCCCAAGCAAACAAACCGCCGGGCTTTTGGATCGTACCAACGTCGGAGGGGAAGGGAGGGGACGGGAGCCGGGGGACGTCTCTGGTGGGGAATCAATGGGTAGGACCGAGTTTTTGCAGCACAGACAGGCCAGAGAGTTGCTGATTTGCCAAAAGAGCAGAGCAGGTAAAATCTCTGCAAAATAAACAGAGGAGGTCGGTGTATTGTCACCAACACTCTTTTCTTCCAATAATGCTTTATGACGTTTTAGTATGCTTATTTACAACCACATCTCTATGCCATCTTTATATTTGGGTGCTGGAGAGTTCGTCAAATGAAACAAATTCAGCAGCATGATTAGTCATTTATTACAATTGTATATATGTTGCAGACAAAACAAGTAATCAGTTTATCAAGAAGTGATTATAGCCCTAACTGCATCTAATTGGCCTCTTCTGGCTCTTGGTCTGAATGGTGCGATTCAATGATGACAAATGTGGGGGTATTTTTTTCAAATCAATTAAATGTTGCTTCTCCAGATGACACAGATTAATGCATTGGCACAATGTAATTGGCACAAAGGTAATCCTCGACAAACCACATACAGGTAGACACACATCTCAAAACGACAATTTAATGTCAGTGGGATTTGGTAGAATTACAACAAATAACGTTTAAATATAAATGACAAGTTACATTCAAACCTTTGTTGAGTTTATGCAATGTTGATTAAGCCTATCAGCTCTGCACGACTCTCTGCTTTTTCCGTGTCGCCCGGCAACATTCCTAAGGAAGTGATTCGTTTTACGTCATGACAGATGGAAGCCACTGCTGGTAAAGCGAACAGGTTAGAGAGAGTGCCTGAAAACCCAGAGAAGCGCTCCTGCAAGGTTTCATAAGTGAATTCTTCTGCTCAATTTGCCTAAGTGAAAAATCCTGTTTTCAGACAAAGTACACGGCATTACAAACAATGGTACGTTGTTGCTCTTCGCAAAGACCAGAGGCAGATTTAATAACAACAAGAATGAGCTGAAGTTATGCGCTGCAGCTTTAAGTTTAACTCCAGGGCCACGGGCTAATTATAAACCAGCATTTTACCAAACCATTCTCCATGATGTCACTTAGCCTGTTCCATCTGACACTATTGTATCACTCACACCCCGGCATTTGTTGTGCTTTACATATAAAGCAGAAAGACGTGCCCTCCACTAGCTGTATCTGATTAATCCATTATTTAGATAAGTCGCTGCCGCCCCAATCCCTTTGGTCTCCCCATGGTGTTTTCTTCAGCTCACGGTGGGCCAGCTTGGTGCTGCCGCTGCTTCTGCTGGGAGACTATTGGGATTAATGCTGTCGACTGACACTAATCTTATTGTGGTCAAAGCTTTGGAGAGTCTGTGTACACCCACTTTACTCTCACTCCCAAACACTGGCATTTGTGGCACCAATCCACTGGGACATTTATGCCCGAGGAGGGATTTTGTGTCGTGGGTTCCCTCGTTCAATTATTGATTTGATCTGACTTTGATATATGAACTCTTGAATGACTACCATTTAAGCTGCAACTGAACACCTTGAATCCTATCAGCATCATTTATATTTTTATATGAAAACACCCGACTCCAGCAGGGACACTACAGTTGGTAGTAGCAGTCGTTTTTTTTCACTCACTGCATCATAAACGACAGGATTTCTCTCAAATCTACCTGTAAACTATAGATTTGCTCCTGAGCTACAGAAATTCATTCTGAACATGAATTATCAAAAGCGCCGTGTGAGTCCTTCCATTCATATGAATGCATAATGAAAAGCTCTATGTTCGTGATGAATGAGAGTCGGTGCTTTTATGGACTTCGGGGGCTGCTGTCACTATATTTAGCCTATATAGCCAGTGTTTCCATGGCTACAAGAGTTACAAAGTGTGGTGGAGGCAGCAAATTTACACAATCTATATACTCTCTGGCATGTCAGTAATAACAGCATATGTGTCTGTGTCTGACATGTGGATCAATTCCACCTGGAACCCATAACGCTAACCCACCTCAATTTCCATTAAGTTGCCCACACACTGCTGCAGATTTAAAGGGGCTTTCCAAAACTATCTCAGTCACCTTTGACCATAATTAGCATCAAAAAACAAAAAGCTATATTTAAAGAACAAAAAACTGTATTCTCTATTTGACATTTTGCTACAGTTCTTGGTGTGATTACGTGTAATTCCCAGTCCTTTGAGATTAAAACTGTAGTGCATTCCTTTTCAAATGTTGGATTTAAATTAAGCCTATCAGCTCGGCATTCCCCTGCTGCACACATGAAGTTATTGGTGATGTTTGTTTGACTGAAAATACAAGAAGGCACCGACAAAAAGTCAGAATTTAATTCTACTGCTCAAAGAAAAACTGATGGTTTAGCAAGTTGACTGAATAAATGCACCCTGTCCCGTCCAATCCTGTGGTGCTGCTGATGCTGCTGCTGTATACACACAAATGCTGATAGTATTGCTTGACAGAGCCCATTTTCAGAAGAAAGAAGGCAGAATCATAATATCATCAACTAATAATCACCAAAAGTGCTGCATTGCAGTTTCATGATTTCCAGCTGTCTGCGGCAACAAAGCATCGGCAGTTGAGGTTAATACCTAGCCTAAACAATTTTCAAAATTCATTTGCACCCATCGTATATTCAGTAGTTTGAACTGGTCAACGTCTTCCAGATCACGAGCTTCTCAGAAAAGGTGAGTTTTGATGACAGCATTGCCTTCCCTGCATTTCACAGCACGGCTAAACAGCCCTGTTGGCTCATGTTGCCAATGTTCTTGTCAAAAGGCCAGGTTAGTGCTGGTACACTGCTGTTTGTAGTAAACACTTAAAAGTCAAAGAAAGGAAAAGAAAATTCCAAAACAGAACACAAGGAGAACATCGAGGCAGACAGATTACATGTATGCTCTTCATGAAGAATTGCTCCTTGTTTTATTGTGTCATAGGTCATCTCCGGACAGCAAATGTGACAGTAGCTATTAATCACGAGGTACTGAAAGAGAAACGTGATTGGTTTCATTTATACCACATCGTTTGTGAAAAGAAATGCGTCATCTTTATTCTGTTGACATAAACAAACGGTTTTTATGAGTTCACATAACAAATAAAGGTGTTCAGTTTGTGGAAAACAGTTAAAGAAGCCAACACATCTCATCTGTTTGGCTTCTGCAGGTAATTCCCTTCACCTGCTACTGCAGCAAATGAGAACTGCAGAAAGTCCTGATTGATTTTTATTTTTGTAGGTCACCACTGACTTCCTCATAGGAGCTCTTTCAGGTGCGGCTCAGTGGGATCCGGCGTGCAACTGAAACTGTGCCTTGTGCCACCGAAGAGCAGGTCATAAATCTACCATCCTACTCTGGTCCTAATGTCGACGTCACTGTCAATCTGCTGCAACATATTGCCCTGCTTGACTTAAATGGAGATTTATATTACTTTTACAATAAAGCCCAGCTGGACTTCAAACATAAGCTGCAGAGCGGAGAGCAAATATGGCTGATCAATATAACAGGTGGCCCATCGGCCAGCTTAACAGGATCAGATAAATATGACTGACTTTCACAGACATGTGTCGTATAGCACCCGCTCACTCCGCTGTCATAGTCCCATAATGTGAGGACTAAATCTTTTTTTCACCTGATGCGCTCCTATTATGCTTTTCTGTAACATGTGTCCACGTCATGTCTGCAGCAAAGACGTGTCAAAACTGTGAAGGCTTTAAATGAATCCATGTGTCATCTTATGACGGCAGCAAAGGTCTGTTCCTTCCTTCTCTTAACCATCTGCAGACCGAAAGACTGAACATGTTTCAGTTACGAGAGACGGCTGTCGTACCGCTCTCGCACGTCTCGCAGTCTGTGGCGAGTACGGCGTTGTTTCAAACTAGTTTGACGTTCACAAAGGTTTATTAAGACATGATTGATTCAGTCATCACCTATCTCACCTGCTGTGGAGAAGACGTGTGTCCACACTGATGCTGACAGATCTGCAGCTGCGCACAAGAGCTCTTTTGTATTGGAGGGGGGTCTAGTGCGCATGCACCATTTATAACCAGAGTCTATGGTAAAGATTTGTGCACCCCAAAGGTCACTTGACCCTTCACTCGCTGTAAACGACATGTTATGCAAAATCAACTTTCAAATTTTAAATCCTTATATTTGGGACTCTGGAGGTCCTATCAGCAAAGTCGGCAAAGTGTGAAAAAAGATGACTCACTCATGTTTTTGTGGTCCTCCTCAGTCTAAGTACAGGAGATAAAACACGCGATGTTGACTTCCGCACTCACTGGGACGTCACAATGCGCTAAATTCCTGAAATTGTTGTCTCGCGGAGCTCCGCTTTGTCCGTAAAACACGCTAGAGTGCTGGCGAGGGCAGCAGTATCCAAAAAAGTCTGTGAAGTCTGCAAAACATTCTATACTTGTCTCCACAGTGCAGCACAGAGTTCTACACAAACTTCCAACCTCAGAGGATTTATCTGTCCAGTGGATACATGTTATATATGACAGCAATGTGCCTGCTAGAGCCTGCAAATGATCACTTTTCCAAATGCTAACTGCTGTTAGCTCCCAGTAGCCTCTGTGGCTGATGTCATTTCCTGTCCCTCAAGTTTCATTTTACTTTTTTCTTTTAAGGTGGACCTGAAGAGATACTACTAAACCGAGCGTTCTGAACAGGGCTGTTTTGGCAGGGTGATTGAACTGCTGTGGTGCTTCATCCTTATGGTATTTTGACCAAAGCATGTCACAGACATGTTCATTAGGACACCAGGGAACTAGGTTAACTTGGAGAAATAGGGTATAATATGGGACCTTTAAATGCAGAGTACACACAGCACTCAGTCTGTATAATGTATACCTAATTTATTTAAATGTTCATTTGTAAAATGATTTAGTTTGATTCCTATTCCTAATCTTTCCATTAGATATTAAGCATTTCATTTCAGTGGCCTCCACTCTTCCCACTCTGGATGACTCATTAAAGTCAGTAATATAATGGGAGGCTGATGTCATGGTGGTGTTCTCGCTACATATTTAATACAGTAGCATTCTTCACATACCGTCCACCGACAACAATAGATATTCCCATGTCCACTGTATGACCAGTAAACCGGAACTGTTCACACTTCCTTGTCAAAGGGATCACGATTGGTCCGAGACAACGGGTCAGAATGGTGTGAGAACAGGAACCGTGGCTTTCTCCACTGTCGACCCCTCAGATCTTCGACAAACAAGTGGAAAGGCATCCGTCAGGGAGTCGGAGCAGTCGTAGGTGGACCTGCAAGTTTTCCCACTGCAGCGCAAGGGATGAGCGGAAGCAGATGAGACGGGACGCTTTCTTCATCCTCCATGACACCGTCGTATACACACACATGCAAACATCAAAGCTTTTGGCCTGGGACTTGAGCCTGAACTCAAGTCTGATCAGTCAGAGCCTGCTGTGTTGCTGGAAAGCAAAAGTCTTTGATGCTACATCTTAATATATGCAAGGTCCCCAGCCTGTGGTTCAGTGAATGGGTCCAAATAGCCTTGGTATGAGCTGCACCACAGCAATTGGTTTGTTGTAAGCTCCAGTTGTTGTCTGGCATTACATTAGAGTGCCATAATACAATGCTTTTTCAGGGAGTCGTGTTATAAATAAAACCACAGAAAGCTTTTGTTGACAGCAGCCTCATCTCTCCCTCCGCTCCTCTTTTGGAAACGCTTGTGAGTGTAGACATCCTGCAACATGTGTTTGGATTTCAGACATTTTTGATTTTGTTTTTATTGCCTTTATCATTTCTTTTTTTTAAAGCGGTTGGCAATTCATATACGTATATATTTAGTGGATGAATGAGATAAAGCAATATGTGAGATGTGTATCTCATATGCCAGTACATTTTACATGACATTAGAGAACAACAATTTATTGTGTTAAATCTGGACTTTTAAAATACTCATAAACATGTTTGTCCAACTGCACACTTGTATTTGCATACACTACGTCTTTACCTTCACTCAGACCAGAGATAGACTCAAGCTGGCCTGACCTGCTCTGCTCATGTGTTCCCACTGTAAACCACCTGCAAAAAATGGCAAAATTCAAGGCACTCCAAATTTTTCCTCCTGAATTTTCTAGTTGGTGCTCCGTCGGCTTCGAGAAATTGATACATGGGATGGTGTTTTAACACCTAGCAGATGTATCTATCCAGCTATTACCTCTATCTGCAGTCTGTCTGTGTCTAAAACTACAGAACTGACTTCCACAGAAATTGTGTGGAGGTGAATGGTATGACCCAACAAAGGACCTGTGACATTTTGGAGTAGATCTGATCAAGAGGGTGAAAAGAAGTTTTTTGTACTTAAGCTAGGGCAATTGATGGAGTAGTTACAGGCTCACTGAACACTTACTAATTAATAATGAAACCCTTGTCTTCTCAAATTTGATTATTTCTGGCTCTTGCCTTGCTGTATTTAAGAAGTTGTAGTGTAGTGTTTTGCAGTGAAGTTTTTATGATCGCGATATAAAGTATCGTCATTTGTTTCATGTTTTTTGCTCACATGTCAATCACCGTTCCTCACTGTGAGGAGAGCTCTGTGTTATCAGCAGCTCTCACCTGCGTAACCTACTATAAACTGCAATCGCCACCTTTTTTATGGCAGGTTCATGATGGCCGGTCTGGTCTGACGCTATAAAAAAGGAGATAAGCTGGGTAACACTCGCCATTAGGAACCATTATCGGAAGGATAGGCAACGCAGTAATCACAGCAAACCTGGAAACGCAACTCAAATCACTCATCCAGGGTTAAAAAAAAAAGCAAACACATGTCCAAATGAATAATGTTGCTCTTTAGCGCAAGAGTGAACCATTTAATACAGTTAATCCAAACCTGGAATCTGAAATCATCTGACAGATCACTTCATTAAATCACAAAGAATCAGCCACAATGCAATGTCAACATGTAACAGAATTAGCAGCCGAGGGCATATAGACACATGGCATTCAGGCCGGCATAGCCAATGCCATTGTGTCTCCGTGGACCCATTGGAGACACAACAGGTGTGTCAATATGACAAGCACTCAACCAATCCACTACGTCTGGCTCCTATAAACACTGAATAAATATAGACGCGCTCTGTTTTCACTCTCGGCGGCGCGCAGCTTCCATACGACGACAGCAAACCGAAACGCAAACATTCGGCACAAAACATCCAGAGAGCGTTTAGAGTTCAAAGAAGTCCCTCAAAAAAAACAATCCATTGAACGTGAACTTTTCATGCGTAACATTCATTAGCTATGAGAAAATACACAACGTAGGGGGTTTGTTTGTCCACTTAAACTTTGTGTTTGTTATTTATACAAATTAACAGTTGTGCATTTGTCAAAACCTCAAAGGGGTCAAGTACAGGACATATACTGAGTAGATAGATAGATAGATAGATAGATAGATAGATAGATAGATAGATAGATAGATAGATAGATAGATAGATAGATATTGAATTATCACCAGCCTTAGTTCAACAGTAATTGAAATTACAGCATATTAATTCCTCAATATTTTGGTACTAATTAATGTCCTCAGTGACCTTGTTGTCACACCACGCTGACGCCTGCTGTGTCCTTCATGTGGACCAATTATGACATGTACGAGCGTTAAGTTGTGTGATGTTTCAGCGTCCACAAACACGGGAAAACGGCACATCCCACTGACTGTTATTACTGGATTACTGCAGTTCCCCTTCACACAAAATGCACAACCGATGCCAAACCGAGTGGAGATGAACAGGTTGGAGAAAAACTGGCTCGCGCTCCCCGTGAACAGACGACAGAAACCGGTGCGTCGCGCTGCCAGTCTCCCACCAGATGGTAAATCAGAAAGACACGGGCGATCAAGTAACAGATACTTACAACCAGTCACATGATCCAAAATAAAACCCACATGAAAAGATGCTGAGGAAAAAAAAACGGGTTTATTTGTTTATCTTTTTAGATTTTGACACTCATTTTGACTTGGTTTGATGCTCAGTTGTGCGTAAAACAACAATTAATGGGTTAAGTTTGTCCATACAATGCTTCAGTTAAATTGGGTGGTTGTTTTTATAGGTCATTTTATGAAATCCTTACATTTCAGGCCATCACGTAAAATATTTTAGTTTGCGGGCCACGGGCACACGGGCTGCGCGCGTGCTCTGCGTAATTTCTTTCACTGTTAAAGGTCACGAGCCGTAATCAGGAGATAGAATCAGCCACGACTGATGCAGGTGTGTGTGTGTGTGTGTGTGTGTGAGGGAGAGAGAGAGAGAGCTCATTTACATACAGCTGAATAGTTTATATGTCGCTCCTTGTCCCGCACTTTACACCCGCATGAGGGCGAGAGAGGGACACGTGCCGCAACAATAGGAGACACGCTGCCACTAAACTGTGAAACGCACGGGTGGGCATGAAGCGGCACACGCCGCCAACAAGATGGAGCACACCCACGGCAACGTCTTACACCAGTAAATGCGAGTGACTATCACTGCTACATCATTGTAACCCATCATTTATGAATATAAAATAAAATAAAAAATATAATGTTTTATTTCTCACAAGAAGACATTAAATAAAGTTACGTGAAACAAATATTGGTGAGATTGTCCCTTTAACCATATAAGTGATGTTTTATTATCAGTGATGCAGCCCGACATCATTTATGACCCCACTGACTGACTGAGAGTGAGGGGATCTGAGAGGAAACCGTGGTGCGCACTGCTCCATAACCAGTTGGGGGCTAATTGGGCGTGCAATTGAGTGGAACCAAGGGCAAATGGGTGCGTGGCGTAAGACAGTGATTGAATTCCTGCTTTTCCCCCGAACTTTCAGCTCCCCCTTCATTGTCCTCACTCACTGTCCATACAATGTGTGAATGTGTGTGTCCGGCGTATTGTGCGCTAAAAATAAGTCAACAGATGTTGGGGGCTTGTTAATAATCGCACAGTATCCACGGTGGTCAGTCAGTCAGTCAGCACCAGTGCCAGTGGGTATTAAATCTGGATAATTGTTGTTGGGTTGGAAGGGAAGGGGGTTGACTGTGCGGAGTGGGCGGTGTCACTGCCTTGACTGACAGTTTATGTAATGAGCCGCGCAGTGCAAGTCTATATATCTGGGGAGGAGACACACTACGGTTCATTCACTAGTAATAAGGCGGGTGATGAACGTCCGTGGCGCACTGACGCACCGACTTCAGCACCAAAACAAGCACTGAGCCGCGCGCGCACAGCGGAGTGACCATTGTGGAGTACAGTACCATGCAAGGAGAGGACGCCTGCTGACAGACGGACAGAGAGACAGACAGACAGAGAGACAGACAGGCGGACGCACGGCTGTGGATATTAGTCTTCCCTCACCTTTGGATAACTTGGGAGATTGGAGGCGCTTTCTCTGGACGCTTTTGACGCACAGCAACAAGGAGCTACGGGAGAACTCCCCCGTTAAGGATTTACTTGTTTTTTATTTTTTAGATTTTTTTCTCTCCCCTGCTGTTTTTCCACATTTGTTTACCTCTGTGTAAAAACACTTTGGAATAGAACGCTTCAGCTGTTTTGTTGTTGTTTTTTTGGCTGGTGACGCGGCTGCCCTGGAGAAGCGAGAAGGATGGCAGCTTGGTTCACCTTTACCATTGCGTTCAGCACCACGTTGATAACACAGGTATGAAGGAGGATAAACGCATCACCTCGGTGATCCAATGACAACAAACGGAGAGCTGTTTCCAGTTGTCTTTATTTCCTCTGAAATAATAAAATTATACATAACAGATTCCTAAACGATGTGTTTTATTTCTTCTCTAGGTGTTTGGATCCGGTGTTTTTGAGCTGGATCTGCACGAATTTAAAAACCACAAAGGTTTGCTGGCTAACGGGAGCGCGTGCAAACCCAACTGCAGGACTTATTTCAGAATTTGCTTGAAGAACTATCAGGCTGTGGTCTCGCCAGGTGACTGCATCTTTGGAAGTACAATGACACCAGTGCTGGGGACAAACTCTTTCAGCGCCAAGGACAGTGGCACTTTACCAAGACCGATTCAGATACCGTTCAACTTTGGGTGGCCGGTAAGAGCGTGGTGCATCCACTTTAATTGTGTTTTTATTCCAGTGACTGCTGCTGCTGCTTCTTCTTCTTCTGCTGCTGCTGCTGTGTTGTTTTCATTTTGGGAGCGCACCGTTTATTGGTCAGCTCATCTAATCCACACCACTATCTAATAATCTGTGGACAAACAGATTGCACTACGTCGTTCATTTAAAATACAAAAGCTACACTGTGCAGCCCTGAGTGCAATTTACATTTATATATTTAGAAAAAAAGCATGATCGAGTCGTCTGTTAAATACACCAGATCATAAATATGTATGATTTTTCTCTTAATTAATGTTGTAACATAAAATAATAATTAATTATCTACATGTGTTTTCTCCACAGGGGTCATTTTCATTAATAATCGAAGCCTGGCATTCACCTTATGGAAGCCTACCTGTAGGTAAGTGCAGCATTCTTTTACCACAGGAGGGAGCTCTGTCTGTACATTTAACTCGTGAGGCTGCAGTGCAACTACCTTTTCTTTTGCTCACATATACTCAAACAAAAGAATCAAAGATTGAACTGTTAAATGCTGCTTTCGGGTCATTCAACAAGTTCCCAACTGCCTCGTGGTATTTGTTGGTAATTTCACACATTTTCATGCCTATTCACCCCTTTATTATGAACTTCAGGACACCTTTTTCATTCTTATACCCAATACAATTGAACTTCCTCTGGTTTATTTTTGGCGTGGGAAAGAGCTGTGGGCTTTGGTGAGAATATGCAATGCCTGCCAAAAACCCCTGACTACATCTTCCTGTATTTTACACCTTACTCTGTTCCGCCCTTTGGAAGAGGGGACTGGGCCTGGGAATGTTTTTGCTGACGGAAAGAAAGAGGAAATTTCAACCTGAGTTTATCTTTCATCTAAGCTGAATGGGATTTGATAAGGGATGCAGCTTGGTGCTGGGCAGATTATTAAAGCGAAAGCGGGTGACTTTTGAACTCATGGCCATTTATGAAGCCATTCTTAACAATGAAATATAATCAGGTTGCAAGCTTGGATGTCCTTCATTAATTCTGATTCTCCCCCTCCTCCTCCTTGTCTCTTTTCCTCTCTCAGAAACCAACAACCCAGACTTTTTGATTAGCTTTTTTGCCATCCAACGACAGCTGGGTGTTGGGACTGACTGGTCTCAGGATACACAGAGTGGGAAGCAGTCAGAGCTGAGGTATTCATACCGCTTCATCTGCAACGACAGTTACTACGGAGAGAGTTGTTCCAAGAAGTGCACGCCAAGGGACGACCGTTTCGGCCACTACACTTGCACCCGTGATGGGCAGTTATCCTGTCTGCCCGGCTGGAAGGGGAAATACTGCGAAGAACGTAAGCAACTAAAAAAAATAATCTTAAATTTAAAGTTCATTCGCTGTGTGGTTTTGTCCTCTTCATTGTCTGACTATAAATACTGGAGCTTTGTTCTTCGCTCTTGGCACGTGTGATTGTGTTTGTGTGTTTTTTAACAAGCTGGTGATGTGCAGGTGTTTGCAAAATGGGTTATAAATAATGGAGTCTTTTCTGAAGCTCGACACAAAAAGAACCCTTTGTATAGTTTGCGTGGATAATCCGTTCTTTAAAGTGTTGCATTACCTGTCCAAGGCCACGATGATCCCTGGTGTGTGACCTTTCATCTTCGTTTTGGCTCCTGAAAAGAAAAAAAGTCTGTGTGAGAATTACAGTTGAACGTGTTATACACAGGTCACACAAGTCAAGATGTCTGTGTGATAGGCAATTTTGGTTCGGTATGCATATTTTAGGGATATCTGTCACATGTAATTTGTAATCATATAATTCTGATGTGTAATTGCTCACTGGTTTGTGAACACTCATTGAATCAGGGGACAGAACGTCTTAGCATGACAACAGACACTTTATACTTGTGCAAACCCGCTTGGCCTCACAGACCAACAGTTCCGTGCTTTGGACAGCGCTGAATGGGCCGGTTAAGGGGCCCGGTGCCATTTGGCTCCACAATAACCAAGGGCCCTTTTCACCAAAACAAATTAATCAAAGAGTAGATTGGTAGGAGGCACCGTGCGAGTAATAGTTACCATGTGCTGGATATGTGACCACATGGGTGACAGTGGATCTGTCATCCATGTCACTTGGTGGTGGTGAAAGAGAAATTGGCATGTGCTATTTCCACCGTGGCGCCAAATTCTAACCAGATGGGCTCACGTGTTGCAATTACAGACACATCAATCGTCGGTGACTACAGAAAATATACATGAGAAAGATAGATTGGACATATCTTTCAGACACTATAATTTCCCTTCTCACTCACTCTCCCATGCATCAGTTTAAACAAGCCTTGTTATTTGGACCCAGTATACATTTTTGGAAGGTTTTAAGCACAGTGCAGCTGAAACACACTTGTGATTTTAGATAAGCACGATGATAGTAATCAAAATAGTTGTAATTATGTTTGAAATAAATGGGCAGTTAGCTGTTTTTTACCTGAGATCCATAACTGAGTGCTGCTTACAGGGATTAAAGCAGCAGAGTGTGAAAAACTTTTATATATATTTAAATTTTTATTAGTTGCTATTCTAAACATGCAATGACAATAAAACACAGCCCCTTTTCTACTTTAAGGGACTACTGTACCGCGCGTGCCCGGTAACATAATCCGTAGGGGGGGGGCAGAGGGGCAGAGGGGCGCGCGGATATTGATAGGAGGAGCTCGGGCGACTGCACGCGCCAAGGTTAATCGTGGCATTATTATCCGCCACGCGCCACCGATGTTTAGTCCCATCCATTGTTGGGCGCGCGTTAGTGGCAGCTGCAAATATGGTTGTGGCAGACCACAAACAACAATAGTGACAGCTGTCTGCTATTGAGAGCGAGCATCTGTTCTGGACTAAACCGGCCGCTTACCGTCAGCCGCATGAAATGCTGCCCCGGCTGCGAATCAGTGTCACACAAGACCGGTGCACTTTCAACAGGACAAACAAACCCCCTGCGTGCACCGATGGCAGCTGTGGGTGTGTCAGACAGGTTGAGATCAAACGGATTCTGCACAGGGAAGTCCACTTCCACACAGACTGAGCCTGTTAGAATTACTGTGGGTTCAGTCTAATATTTCTATTGCTATCTATAGCCATTTGAGACGTGTGGAAATGTCACTGATTGTTAAAGGTACAGCGTGTGTTGGTGAAGTTGCAGCTGAATGTCCATCACCTCTCCCCTCCCTTCAAACCTATGTAGTCTTCAATTGGGGTCAAAACTCAAAAAGTTGTTAAGTTTGTCCACTGTGGTGCAAAATGATGACTTCCTTCCAGCAATTTCTGCCAAACGAAAAATGATTTCACCAACTTTGACGCACTTTGACACACTGAACCAACAGGTGGGCATCAGCAGCCAGACTTATGTGTATTTGTCTTGTTGTCTTCCCCTCAGCGATCTGTCTAGAGGGCTGCAGCGAGAGGAACGGCAACTGCTCCAGACCCGGCGAGTGTGTGTGAGTATGACGAAATATCGCATATTGAAATGTGACTCGAGACAGAAGCGCGTATGGATCCATGTGGAAAACTTTATCTGTGTTGCTCTAAACTCTTTTCAGCTCGTCTTATGTCCACATCATTCATCAGACGAGGTTAAAAGTCGCTAAATCAACAAAACATCAGTCTGTGCCTGCATCACTTATCCACCTCCCATGCCCCCCCCCACCCCACCTTGTCACTAGCCCGTCTCATTCACTCGCTCACTCGCCAGCAAAGATAATTCACTCACTCTCACACACACACACATTGTGAGAAAGTCCTCTTGAATCCTACTTTGCCCTCCTTTTTAGACATAAATCCACCATTCCCACCACTTAAACTGACCCAAATTGAGGTTAAACCCTGTAGATGGATACCCAACACCGTAAAGCTGCTCCCATGTCTCTGCTCACTCAGCAGAAAATGTTGGAGCCTTTAAAGCACATCTTAAGTCCCACAGTCCCTCGGTTTGACATGGTTGTGGGCAGAAATAGACGTATCCATGGGAAACAATAAAAAAGAAAAGCTGTTTGGCTCGCTGCCAGAATTATTTCACGTTTACGTTATCGCGCTATCGTTTGCTCTTATTCTGCACTCACCTCCGTGATTGGTTGGCGACCAACGCTTACCTCTGTTCTGTTTGTGATGTAGACAGAGCTGACGTCACGATTTGACAATATTTTCCCACCAAACAACATTGTTTATAATAACTGATGTGCAGTGATGTAATAAGGTGGTGGAAAAAAACGAAATCCGTCAGGATGGATGCATGACTTCACAGTCAGCCTTGAGGGAAAAAAAAAAAAAAAAAAGTTTCACTTTTAACATGCCAAGCAGCCAATTCCACTGATTTATACGATTGTGTACAACTGTGCTGACGCTAATAGTGTTATATTATACATCATAAATAATCCAGTGTAGCCTCAAGGGACGTTGTGTGCTCGGTAATTCATTATTTATTTCTGTTTTACTTTACATTACAGTACAGTAACATGGTGAAAGTATATAGTAACACTTTAGTAATAGGGAGATGTAATTTACAGCTCTGTAATGACAGAATAATACCATATTATTTACAAAGTTAATGAGAATTACTATAGCTTTTACTATCACACATATTTCCATTGTTATTACCAAGCTTTTACTAAAGAATTACTATGGAAATATGACATATTATTACGTGTTTATTTATGTATTTATATGACTAACCGGGGGGGGAAATGTCTTGTCATTTTGCAGCTGCAGAGATGGCTGGCAAGGCACGTTCTGTGACGAGTGTAAGAAGTACCCGGCCTGTAAGCACGGTACCTGCCAGCTGCCATGGCAATGCAACTGTCAGGAGGGCTGGGGAGGCCTATTATGTGACCAAGGTACACCACACGACTTGGACCACTGCTGTTGTTCCTCTTGAAAAGATCTTCTCACATTACTTGTACACCGTTTTCATTTGAATTAACTGGAAAGCATTAGTAAATTAGCTTTCCTCTGAAGTGTTCCACAGGATGTGTTTACACACATCCGGGCTAGATTTTTTTTCTCCCTCGCAGGCTCTCTTGTAAACAAACACTCTCCCTCTCTCTCCCCTCCAGATCTCAACTTCTGCACCCATCACCACCCTTGTGTGAATGGCGCCACCTGTATGAACACAGGCCAGGGAAGCTATACATGCACATGCCTGCCAGGGTTCACAGGGGTCAACTGTGAGCTGGAGATGCAGGAGTGTGACAGCAACCCCTGCAGGAACGGAGGGATATGCGAAGTAAGCTGAGACTGATTGATGTCATTTTTTTTTTTTTTTTTCTTGATATACTCACTGTTTCTATTTTTGACTGTCTAACAATTTTTCCCTCTTTCTTTCTGTTTCCCCAGAATTTGGAGAGCGGCTACGTCTGCACATGTCCCCAAGGTTTTGAGGGCTCCCACTGTGAACACAGCCTGCTTACATGTGCCGATTCCCCCTGCTTCCACAGCGGCAAGTGCTGGGAGAAGGACAATGGCCGCAGCTACATGTGCGAGTGTCCCCGTGGTTACACCGGACTCAACTGTGAGAAGAGAGTGGACAAGTGCACGTCGCTTCCCTGTGCTAATGGTACGGTCTTCCTCCCCTCTTTGCCCCCCCCCCCCTTTCTGAACTTCCCCTCACTTTGTCTCCCCCCCTTCAAATTCCTGCAACTGGAAGCAGTGTGGAACAACAGGAATTGGTGGGAACTTGGTGTCTATTGTCCTCCGTATAAACACTCAGCAGCTCAGAGCAGCAGCTTGTAAATGTCACCACAGCTCGCTGTGGTTGTTGATGAAAGGGGACACAATTTCCAGTGCAGCTCGATTTCTGTCTTGTTGTAAACATGGATGGCTCTGGGATTGTTCTGTGCTGGGAGAACAATACACATTCGAGCACACAATCTCTGCGGTCACATTGTGGACTTGATTGAGATGTGAGGGAAGGTTGTGGGAAGGTTCATGAAAATGCAGTTTATTTCTGAATCTGAAATGTCTTTGGTGTTTCATAACCTGTGCGCTTCTCTGCACCGTTCGAAAACCTATACTAACTGAGCGCCTCCTCTTCTGCAGGTGGTCTCTGTCTGATCCATAACGGCATGCGAATGTGCAGCTGCCGCGCAGGATTTACGGGCCAACGGTGTGAAATCAACATCAACGAGTGCGCAGGAAACCCCTGCCTTAACGGAGGCACCTGCCAAGACCGAATCAACGACTACTCCTGCACTTGTCCTGCAGGTTATGGTGGACGAAACTGTGACAGAGTCCTGGATGAGTGTTCCCTTCACCCTTGCCTCAACGGGGGCGTTTGCACTGGGGGTGGTGGACCAGGCAAACCTCCTGCTACCTGCATCTGCCCCTCTGGATACACTGGGTCTCGCTGTGAGTTCTTCATCCCCGTAACGTCTCCTGTGACCAACCCAGACGTCCAAGACGGCTTCCAGTGGGCGGCGATTTCTCTGGCCGTGGGCTTGGTGGCACTGCTGGTGCTGTTGTGCATGGTGGGCCTGGCTTTGAGGCACATCCACAGGCAAGCCCAGAGGGAGACAGGAGACGCAGAGACTATGAATAACCTGTCCAATTTCCAGAGGGATAACGTGATCCCGGCGTCGCAGCTGAAAAACACCAACCAGAAAGTCGGCCTGGAGGTGGACTGTGATTCCGAGAAATCGAACTTTATCCATAAAAACTATCACTTGGACTCGTACAACTCGAAATCAAAGGAGTTCAAGGATGAAAAGTCACAAGAAGATAAAAGTCTTATTTATGACAAGTGTTTAGAAGATAAAATGCCCTTAAGTAGAATGTACAGGTAAGAAAAAAACAACTTTTTTGTTTACATTACATACACATATATGTTGTAATAGCAAAGATGAGTGCTCGGAAATGTCCATAGGTCTCTCTTTGATGTGTCTATAGAGTAAATATGGACCTCTGCTGAGTACAAACCATGTAAACTTTATATTTATATGATTGCTTTGCTGCAGACCGCCCAGTACTTTTTGCTGCCTCAGTGTGTGTGCGCGTGTATAATGTACCTAATGCATAGCACTGCCAGATGCTTCTAGTTTGTGTTAACATAAAGTGTGATTTGTGTTTGCAGTGAAAAGCCAGAGTGTAGGATATCAACAATATGTTCCTCAAGAGACTCCATGTACCAGTCGGTATTTGTTATAGCAGAGGAACGGAGGGAATGCGTCATAGCAACTGAGGTAAGCCAAAGAAGAAGAAAAAAAGACAGGGGGGAGGGAGGGGAGGGAGGGGAGGGGGGGAGAATTATATTTTTATCAGCATTTCTGCACAAATCCATCACTTTGTCCCAAGTGCACTTTCCCTTACAAGCGCACCAACATTTATGATATGAGATGGTGCTATTTTGAGAAAGACTGCGGTGTGGTGTGTGGACCACAGCTGAGGATAGCTCCAATCACTTCACTTACTGGTTTCTGTAAATTACACTGGCCGATCTTTATCTTGGCCATGTGATGAACCAAAGTCAGTGGAACCTCTGCTGTTTCCTCAAATGTTTGGCTCTGCTCGGTCTCAAAGGTGCTACATTTTACTGCTGTGGCGTTTCATGGAATTTTTAAGAGGTTTACTTCCAAGCAAATGAGTCTTGATGGTGATACTAAAGCATGAGATATAAGAGTTTGGAAAATGCTGTAAAAACATCATTTTAGCCTTTGTGGTCTTTTAAATAATTTTGTCTCCTCTCTTTTTTTCCAAAGGTATAAACTGTGAGGGATCTGAAAGCAAGGGGACGAAGGAAGAAAAAAGATACAATCGAGGCAGAAGATAATATTCTGGATTGTTTACAAATGCTGAGAAGAGACTGGAGATTGTTTTAGATGTCCACTGCTGCTCTGGAACACTTGAGAACTGGAAAGGGCAGAAAACTCTGCTCCGCAAAAGGAAAAAAAACAAAAAACAGAACAGAACTGAGAAACTCTATGTTGACCGAGTGTGTGTATGCAAAACATGTACAGTGAAGGACCTCTCTCTCTTAGTCGTGACAACGGTTGAACGGAGTGACGAGAAAAAAGAAAAAAGACTGACGACACAAGGGTGTGAAGACTCACAGAGCATCAGAAAAAATATTAATTTATAAATTCAGCCATCCTGGACAGTAAAAGTGAGGCGCAGGTGGATGATTGCCCCTCATACCAGCCTTGTGTGATAATCATGATGACTTTGACAGCCAACCAATCAGTTAAAATGGTGCCTAATATGAGATGTGACCCCCCCGCCCCAAACCCCCACCACACACACATGCGCACACACACTCCTGCCAGCTTCGCCTGCTATGCAAGACTCAGGGTCGAGACGAGTGCACTCACCCACCGTCACAATCCAACCTCACAAACACTGAGAGCTATGAATGTCTGAAACTAATCTTCAACTGTCAATCACGTGAAAAAATGACTGGTTGGATTTTTCCATGCAATGGTGAAGATTGTATGCAGCCCAAATTCACTAGAAGCCTTAAAAGCAGGGGTTAGAATGCTAAATTTGTGCCCTTGTCTGTCCTTGGATCTTTTGCACTACGACAAAAAAAACAAACAGCGAGGGAAACAACCTTTTCAATCAACAGACAAAAAACCACAAGAACGCAATAGCCACTGCTGTGCCAGCAAGATCCAAAAGAAGGGAAACGTGTGCATAGAAGTGCATTTTTATGCAACCCAATGGAGAAAAACAAAGCAGAAAGACTGTCACGCCACTGCCTGCCTATACGTTTCAAAACTACAGAACCAATAATGTAATTTTTTAAAATTATTATTTCCAGAGTTTAATTTAATGACACACTGCTCTTTATATGTTTTATAATATTATTTTGTATATAATGCATATTTATAAGGACCAAACTTCTGAAGAATAAAACTTCCTTGGAAATTGTTTTTAATTTGATGTCAGTAAAAGAAAATTATTTTTGAGGTGTTTTTAAATAATGAAATTGAGTACAAATGATGATCAAATGTGTCTTGTATTTCTTTTCGATCTTGACGTGCGATAAGAGGAGGCTTGACGTGTGACGTGTTGGACTCAACTGAGTGGGTTTGTGTGCATGAAATTGAGCCGCTAAACCGCATTTACACATGTGTGTGCAATGTTTTTGTTTTTGAGGTAGGGACTGTGACATCTCTACCTCGAGTAATTCCTGGAAACGCCTTTGGCTCCCACTGCACTCACCCACCCACCCCTCGTCCTCTCTCTGGCCCTAAATTGGCTTGAAATTCAAATCCGTTTCCACGGATACCACCCCCTCAAGCTGGAAATGGCGAAACAAAGCCAGGCGCGGGGCAAAGGGGAACACCCCCACCTCACCACCCCTCATAATGCTCGCACGCGTCTGCTCACACACACACATACACACACACACTCACACACACATACATATGTACACACACCGCCAATCAAACAGATGCCGTGGGGGAGCACAGAGTGAATCTGTAGTGCCATAAAAACAGCAGCATATGCCAGGCCTCTTGGCCCATGTGCATGACACACACAGAGTGCACAGGGCCCCTCCCCAAAAAAAAAAAAAAAAAAAAAAACACACTCAAGCACTTACAGGCTCCCCAACTGCCTGCATACCCTTCAGGGTTAAGAGCAATATTTCAATGCCCAGTTCTGTACCACCCACTCCTGTAGACAAAGCTGTGGAGAAGAAGAGATCTGGCACTGGGGCCTTCAGAGGAGGGGAGGAGGAACCAGATGGGGGGTGAGTAGATCTACTATGAACCCATATAAATACATCAATTTTTTTTTAGGAAAGTTGAGTTTATCAACACAATCTGGATCAGTCGATCTCTCTGCCCTTTGCCCCTTCTTGCCATTCTGTAAAACACTTGCTGCGTTGCCCGCGTGGACCCGTCTTCTCATGCACATTTTGAAATCCACTTTTCTGCCGAGGCTAAATCTCGTTTCCACATTATCAAACCCTCTCCTGCCTTCAATTAACAGGAATCTCGCAAAAACGGTCAACACCCCCTAATCAGGAGCAATCAACACTCATCAGAGAATCTGGATGGTTTTTCCCCTCACACACATCCTGTTAGTCTGTTGACCTAGGCATCCTCGCAAGTGTATGCTTGTGTTTCCGGCCTATCACAATGATTAATCATGTGTTACCTGACACGGCCTGATATTGGTCAAGAGCTCAAAGAGTTTCTTCCCACCATCATCATCATCATCATCATACTCACACCTAAAACGGCAAAGCACACCCATATTCTCACTTGATCGCAATGGCAGACACATGCTATGTCTCTGCTCTTTGGCCTCTGGGTCTTCATAGCATGGCCAAGCATTTTCATTGTGTTATAATCACAGCATCCTGTTTGTGACCCAGTGACATCAGTTCCTGTTTCCTTTGTGATAAAAAAAAAAAAAAAAAAAAAGAGTGAGAAAGAGCGACGCAGAACTTGCCGCTTTGGGCCAGCTGTGATTCTCACGCATGACTTTCTTTCTGTCTGCACTTGTTGGCGCAGATGGCGCAGGTTTTGAGGAAACGACCTCAAAACAAGCGAGAGCGAGGAGACGCAAACTAATCAACGCTGTTTATTCTGGGAAGAAGGAAATGTGAAAATGACTGGCTTGATGTGACAAGTGGAGAATCAGGAAGCTGATTTGAAATTCAAATGATGCTGCCTTTACCGAGGATTGCAAAAGTCACTCAACATAAAAATAATACTTATTTCCAGTGACAATACTAAATCACAGCTGCAATATCTGATCACTTTATATTGATGCTCCGGTTGCCTATGTATGTGTTTAAATATGTATGTTTAAAAAACAGTATACGAGGCTGTTATCTGGTGCTCTGTAACTGTGTTCAACCTGTTTATGAGTTGTCTCATTAATTAACACTAGGTGTCACTAAAAAACCCACACACCTGAAGTAAGCAGTCAGCGCACAGTGTCAGTGAAAAGCAGCAAATGAGTGCATGAAGCTGTCTCATTTTTCAGGATGTGTAACTACACTGTCGTTAAAAAAAATAGTTTCAGGAGGGAAACTTCAGGTATTTAACACCTAACAGGTATTTCACCATCTTCAAGAAACTACTCCAGTTGGGCCACATCTATGTACAGCAGCTGAATAGACAGTCAATCACATTCTCAAATTCACTCTATTACAATCTGCATCTTCAGTTGAATTAATTAACTATTAAAAAATATACTTTTTCAGCATACAAAGATCTTTAAAAAGAAAAAAAAAAAAAAGTTGCTCTGCAGATATAGTCTTACAAGGGGAGTCATTTTCTGTAAGGTCTACTTTTAGATGCCTTTGATGTTTTCCAGTAACCTGACCTCAAACTCCTGACCTATAGAGGAATGTTTACATATATATATATATATATATATATATATAGGTTTGTGAGTGCTTCCCAGGCTGCAATCTTGTCTCTCGAGTTATTCAGAACAACGAAGATCAAGTTTTGTTCATTTTAAAATATATATATAAATATATATTACCGTACATAAATCACTTGGATATAATGTGTGCAAAGACATATAGACAGGTGAGCATTTGATAAATCTACAGTCAAAACATCAGAGCCGTACACTGGATTAGATCACAACCAGTGCTGTCACCAAAATCCTTCAGTGGCTGGTAGTGAGAGCAGCCCCGAGGGTGCTACAGCAGCAGAAGCCTGGATGGACATGAAAGACCATGGCATTATAGGATGGAGGCTCAGGGTCGCTCAAAGGCATGGGCTGTGTGGTGCTTTAGATTTATGAAGAGCTGATACAGTTGTCTGCCCTCTTATCAAGGCAGGTAATGCCAGCTATTTATAGATAATCTATTTAATGAGCGCAGATAAGCCTCTACTATTATAACAGATCCACCAGCAGTGGTGGGCAATTCCGAACATTTTTAATCTCGATCTCTGTGTGTCTCTGTTTTTCCATGACTCTGCTGCATTTAACATTTTTTGAAACACTTCTGTTATTTCTGCACTTAACAGCCACTTTATTAGGAACACCTATTCCACTGCTTGTTAATGGAAATATCTGTCCAGCCACATGGAAGCACCTCACTGCATTCAGGCATGTAGACATGGTCAAGATGACGTGCTTAAGTTCAAATTGAGCACCAGAAAGGTGATTTAATTATCTTTGAAAGAGGTGTGGGCATGAATGCCAGATGGACAAGTCTCTGTATTTCAGAAACTGCTGAACTATTTGGATTCTCAGGCACAGGGCCAGTTCCACGCAGGACAACGCCCCCTCAAATAAATGTCTTGCAAAATTTGACAAAAACGTCATACAATACTATGTAGTACAAAATTGAAAAAAAAAAATTGAGAAAAAATTTGGTCCAAATTTGACCAAAACGAGATACCATACTTTGTGGTCCAAAATTTGACAAACACTTCATACTATACTATGTTGTCCGAAATGTGACAATTTCTTTGGTCCAAAAATTGACAAAAACGTCATAATATACTATGTAATGCGTCGTACTATACTATGTCGTCCAAAATCTGACAATTTTTTTGAAAAATATTTTTTTGAAAAAAAAAATTTTGGTCCAAAACTTGACAAAAACGTCATACTATACTATGTAGTACGTCATACCATACTATGTCGTCCAAAATGTGACAATTTTTTGGAAAAATAAATTTGGTCCAAAATTTGACAAAAACGTCATACTATATACTATGTCGTCCAAAATCTGACAATTTTTTTGAAAAACATTTTTTTGGTCCAAAACTTGACTAAAACGTCATACTATACTATGTAGTACGTCAAACTATACTATGTCGTCCAAAATGTGACCATTTTCTGAAAAAAGAAATTGGTCCAAAATTTGACAAAAAAACGTCATACTATATACTATGTCGTCCAAAATCTGACCATATTTTTGAAAAACTTTTTTTTGGTCCAAAACTTGACTAAAACGTCATACTATACTATGTAGTACGTCAAACTATACTATGTCGTCCAAAATGTGACCATTTTTGGAGAAAAAAAATTTGGTCCAAAATTGGACAAAAACGACATACTATACTATGTCGTTTTTGATTCTGACAGTTTTTTTGAAAAACGTTTTTTTGGTCCAAAACTTGACAAAAACGTCATACTATACTATGTAGTACATCCTACTATACTATGTCGTCCATAATGTGACCATTTTTTGAAAAAAAAAATTGGTCCAAAATCTGCCAAAAACGACATACTATATACTATGTCGTCCAAAATCTGACCATATTTTTGAAAAACTTTTTTTGGTCCAAAACTTGACAAAAACGTCATACTATACTATGCAGTACGTCATACTATACTATGTCTCTAAAATGTGACCATTTTTGGAGAAAAAAAATTTGGTCCAAAATTGGACAAAAACGACATACTATACTATGTCGTTTTTGATTCTGACAGTTTTTTTGAAAAACGTTTTTTTGGTCCAAAACTTGAAAAAAACGTCAAACTATACTATGCAGTACGTCATACTATACTATGTCTACAAAATGTGACCATTTTTGGAGAAAAAAAAAATTTGGTCCAAAATTGGACAAAAACGACATACTATGTCGTCCAAAAAGTGATGTTTTTTTATATATAATTTGTTTGGGCCTTTTTGCCTTTAATGATAGTATAGTGGAGAGAGACAGCAAACGGGAGACAGAGAGATGGTAGCTGACACACAGGAAAGACCGCTTGGTGCAGGATTCGAACCAGGATCACCTGCAAAGAGAACTATAGCTTCAGCATATGGGGTAGATGCTCTACCAAGTGAGCCAACGCTGCAACCAGATTCTGGCCCAAAACTTGATGAAAACGTCACACTATACTATGTAGTACGTCATACTATACTATGTCTCTAAAATGTGACCATTTTTGGAGAAAAAAAATTTGGTCCAAAATTGGACAAAAACGACATACTATACTATGTCGTTTTTGATTCTGACAATTTTTTTGAAAAACGTTTTTTTGGTCCAAAACTTGACAAAAACGTCACACTATACTATGCAGTACGTCATACTATACTATGTCTCTAAAATGTGACCATTTTTGGAGAAAAAAAATTTGGTCCAAAATTGGACAAAAACGACATACTATACTATGTCGTTTTTGATTCTGATAGTTTTTGTGAAAAACGTTTTTTTGGTCCAAAACTTGACAAAAACGTCATACTATACTATGTAGTACATCCTACTATACTATGTCGTCCATAATGTGACCATTTTTTGAAAAAAAAAATTGGTCCAAAATCTGACAAAAACGACATACTATACTATGTCGTCCAAAATCTGACCATATTTTTGAAAAACGTTTTTTTGGTCCAAAACTTGACAAAAACGTCATACTATACTATGCAGTACGTCATACTATACTATGTCTCTAAAATGTGACCATTTTTGGAGAAAAAAAATTTGGTCCAAAATTGGACAAAAACGACATACTATGTCGTCCAAAAAGTGATGTTTTTTTATATATAATTTGTTTGGGCCTTTTTGCCTTTAATGATAGTATAGTGGAGAGAGACAGCAAACCGGAGACAGAGAGATGGTAGCTGACACACAGGAAAGACCGCTTGGTGCAGGATTTGAACCAGGATCACCTGCAAAGAGAACTATAGCTTCAGCATATGGGGTAGATGCTCTACCAAGTGAGCCAACGCTGCACCCAGACTCTGGCCCAAAACTTGATGAAAACGTCACACTATACTATGTAGTACGTCATACTATACTATGTCTCTGAAATGTGACCATTTTTGGAGAAAAAAAATTTGGTCCAAAATTGGAGAAAAACGACATACTATACTATGTCGTTTTTGATTCTGACAATTTTTTTGAAAAACGTTTTTTTGGTCCAAAACTTGACAAAAACGTCACAGTATACTATGCAGTACGCCATACTATACTATGTCTCTAAAATGTGACCATTTTTGGAGAAAAAACAATTTGGTCCAAAATTGGACAAAAACGACATACTATACTATGTCTTTTTTGATTCTGACAATTTTTTTGAAAAACGTTTTTTTGGTCCAAAACTTGACAAAAACGTCACAGTATACTATGCAGTACGCCATACTATACTATGTCTCTAAAATGTGACCATTTTTGGAGAAAAAAAATTTGGTCCAAAATTGGACAAAAACGACATACTATACTATGTCGTTTTTGATTCTGAGAGTTTTTTTGAAAAACTTTTTTTGGTCCAAAACTTGACAAAAACGTCATACTATACTATGTAGTACATCCTACTATACTATGTCGTCCATAATGTGACCATTTTTTGAAAAATGAAATTTGTCCAAAATCTGACAAAAACGACATACTATACTATGTCGTCCAAAATCTGACCATATTTTTGAAAAACGTTTTTTTGGTCCAAAACTTGACAAAAACGTCATACTATACTATGTAGTACATCCTACTATACTATGTCTCTAAAATGTGACCATTTTTGGAGAAAAAAAATTTGGTCCAAAATTGGACAAAAACGACATACTATACTATGTCGTTTTTGATTCTGACAGTTTTTTTGAAAAACGTTTTTTGGTCCAAAACTTGACAAAAACGTCACACTATACTATGCAGTACGTCATACTATACGTTGTCTCTAAAATGTGACCATTTTTGGAGAAAAAAAATTTGGTCCAAAATTGGACAAAAACGACATACTATACTATGTCGTTTTTGATTCTGACAATTTTTTTGAAAAACGTTTTTTTGGTCCAAAACTTGACAAAAACGTCACAGTATACTATGCAGTACGCCATACTATACTATGTCTCTAAAATGTGACCATTTTTGGAGAAAAAAAATTTGGTCCAAAATTGGACAAAAACGACATACTATACTATGTCGTTTTTGATTCTGACAGTTTTTTTGAAAAACTTTTTTTGGTCCAAAACTTGACAAAAACGTCATACCATACTATGTAGTACATCCTACTATACTATGTCGTCCATAATGTGACCATTTTTTGAAAAAAGAAATTTGTCCAAAATCTGACAAAAACGACATACTATACTATGTCGTCCAAAATCTGACCATATTTTTGAAAAACGTTTTTTTGGTCCAAAACTTGACAAAAACGTCATACTATACTATGTAGTACATCCTACTATACTATGTCTCTAAAATGTGACCATTTTTGGAGAAAAAAAATTTGGTCCAAAATTGGACAAAAACGACATACTATACTATGTCGTTTTTGATTCTGACAGTTTTTTTGAAAAACGTTTTTTGGTCCAAAACTTGACAAAAACGTCACACTATACTATGCAGTACGTCATACTATACGTTGTCTCTAAAATGTGACCATTTTTGGAGAAAAAAAATTTGGTCCAAAATTGGAGAAAAACGACATACTATACTATGTCGTTTTTGATTCTGACAATTTTTTTGAAAAACGTTTTTTTGGTCCAAAACTTGACAAAAACGTCACAGTATACTATGCAGTACGCCATACTATACTATGTCTCTAAAATGTGACCATTTTTGGAGAAAAAAAATTTGGTCCAAAATTGGACAAAAACGACATACTATACTATGTCGTTTTTGATTCTGACAGTTTTTTTGAAAAACTTTTTTTGGTCCAAAACTTGACAAAAACGTCATACCATACTATGTAGTACATCCTACTATACTATGTCGTCCATAATGTGACCATTTTTTGAAAAAAGAAATTTGTCCAAAATCTGACAAAAACGACATACTATACTATGTCGTCCAAAATCTGACCATATTTTTGAAAAACGTTTTTTTGGTCCAAAACTTGACAAAAACGTCATACTATACTATGCAGTACGTCATACTATACTATGTCTCTAAAATGTGACCATTTTTGGAGAAAAAAAATTTGGTCCAAAATTGGACAAAAACGACATACTATACTATGTCGTTTTTGATTCTGACAGTTTTTTTGAAAAACGTTTTTTTGGTCCAAAACTTGACAAGAACGTCACACTATACTATGCAGTACGTCATACTATACTATGTTTTTAAAATGTGACCATTTTTGGAGAAAAAAAGATTTGGTCCCAAATTGGACAAAAACGACATACTATACTATGTCGTTTTTGATTCTGACAATTTTTTTGAAAAACATTTTTTTTGGTCCAAAACTTGACAAAAACGTCACACTATACTATGCAGTACGCCATACTATACTTTGTCTCTAAAATGTGACCATTTTTGGAGAGAAAAAATTTGGTCCAAAACTGGACAAAAACGACATACTATACTATGTCGTCCAAAATCTGACCATATTTTTGAAAAACGTTTTGTTGGTCCAAAACTTGACAAAAACGTCATAATATACTATGCAGTACGTCATACTATACTATGTCTCTAAAATGTGACCATTTTTGGAGAAAAAAAATTTGGTCCAAAATTGGACAAAAACGACATACTATACTATGTCGTTTTTGATTCTGACAGTTTTTTTGAAAAACGTTTTTTTGGTCCAAAACTTGACAAAAACGTCACAGTATACTATGCAGTACGTCATACTATACTATGTCTCTAAAATGTGACCATTTTTGGAGAAAAAAAATTTGGTCCAAAATTGGAGAAAAACCACATACTATACTATGTCGTTTTTGATTCTGACAATTTTTTTGAAAAACGTTTTTTTGGTCCAAAACTTGACAAAAACGTCACAGTATACTATGCAGTACGCCATACTATACTATGTCTCTAAAATGTGACCATTTTTGGAGAAAAAAAATTTGGTCCAAAATTGGACAAAAACGACATACTATACTATGTCGTTTTTGATTCTGACAGTTTTTTTGAAAAACTTTTTTTGGTCCAAAACTTGACAAAAACGTCATACCATACTATGTAGTACATCCTACTATACTATGTCTCTAAAATGTGACCATTTTTGGAGAAAAAAAATTTGGTCCAAAATTGGAGAAAAACCACATACTATACTATGTCGTTTTTGATTCTGACAATTTTTTTGAAAAACGTTTTTTTGGTCCAAAACTTGACAAAAACGTCACAGTATACTATGCAGTACGCCATACTATACTATGTCTCTAAAATGTGACCATTTTTGGAGAAAAAAAGATTTGGTCCAAAATTGGACAAAAACGACATACTATACTATGTCGTTTTTGATTCTGACAGTTTTTTTGAAAAACTTTTTTGGTCCAAAACTTGACAAAAACGTCATACCATACTATGTAGTACATCCTACTATACTATGTCGTCCATAATGTGACCATTTTTTGAAAAAATAAATTTGTCCAAAATCTGACAAAAACGACATACTATACTATGTCGTCCAAAATCTGACCATATTTTTGAAAAACGTTTTGTTGGTCCAAAACTTGACAAAAACGTCATAATATACTATGCAGTACGTCATACTATACTATGTCTCTAAAATGTGACCATTTTTGGAGAAAAAAAATTTGGTCCAAAATTGGACAAAAACGACATACTATACTATGTCGTTTTTGATTCTGACAGTTTTTTTGAAAAACGTTTTTTTGGTCCAAAACTTGACAAAAACGTCACAGTATACTATGCAGTACGTCATACTATACTATGTCTCTAAAATGTGACCATTTTTGGAGAAAATAAATTTGGTCCAAAATTGGAGAAAAACCACATACTATACTATGTCGTTTTTGATTCTGACAATTTTTTTGAAAAACGTTTTTTTGGTCCAAAACTTGACAAAAACGTCACACTATACTATGCAGTACGTCATACTATACTATGTCTCTAAAATGTGACCATTTTTGGAGAAAAAAAATTTGGTCCAAAATTGGACAAAAACGACATACTATACTATGTCGTTTTTGATTCTGACAATTTTTTTGAAAAACGTTTTTTTGGTCCAAAACTTGACAAAAACGTCACACTATACTATGCAGTACGTCATACTATACTATGTCTCTAAAATGTGACCATTTTTGGAGAAAAAAAATTTGGTCCAAAATTGGACAAAAACGACATACTATATATACTATGTCGTTTTTGATTCTGACAATTTTTTTGAAAAACGTTTTTTTGGTCCAAAACTTGACAAAAACGTCACACTATACTATGCAGTACGTCATACTATACTATGTTTTTAAAATGTGACCATTTTTGGAGAAAAAGAGATTTGGTCCAAAATTGGACAAAAACGACATACTATGTCGTCCAAAAAGTGATGTTTTTTTATATATATATATATATATATATATTTGTTTGGGCCTTTTTGCCTTTAATGATGGTATAGTGGAGAGAGACAGCAAACCGGAGACAGAGAGATGGTGGATGACACACAGGAAAGACCGCTTGGTGCAGGATTCGAACCAGGATCACCTGCAGCGAGAACTACAGCTTCAGCATATGGGGTAGATCAGGGGTCACCAACCTTTTTGAGATGAGAGCTACCTTAAGGGTAAAAAATAATATGGAGGGCTACCATATAATATTTTTTTGTTTGTTTACCATTTAAATGATTAATATTATGCATTCAACTGCATACACATTCATTCCAGTGCTTACTCCTAACGATTACCAGTTTTTATAAACAATATCAAAGATATTTTACTGAGCGATCATACGGATACATGCAAGTGAGGTGAAGTGAAGTGAGCCCGCGGGCACCGTATTGGCTGCCTGCGGGCTACCAGGTGCCCGCGGGCACCACGTTGGTGACCCCTGGGGTAGATGCTCTACCAAGTGAGCCAACGCTGCAACCAGATTCTGGTCCAAAACTTGATGAAAACTTCACACTATACTATGTAGTACGTAATACTATACTATGTCTCTAAAATGTGACCATTTTTGGAGAAAAAAAATTTGGTCCAAAATCTGACAAAAACGACATACTATACTATGTCGTTTTTGATTATGACAATTTTTTTGAAAAACGTTTTTTTGGTCCAAAACTTGACAAAAACGTCACACTATACTATGCAGTACGTCATACTATACTATGTTTTTAAAATGTGACCATTTTTGGAGAAAAAAAGATTTGGTCCCAAATTGGACAAAAACGACATACTATACTATGTCGTTTTTGATTCTGACAATTTTTTTGAAAAACATTTTTTTTGGTCCAAAACTTGACAAAAACGTAACACTATACTATGCAGTACGCCATACTATACTATGTCTCTAAAATGTGACCATTTTTGGAGAAAAAAAATTTGGTCCAAAACTGGACAAAAACGACATACTATACTATGTAGTACATCCTACTATACTATGTCGTCCATAATGTGACAATTTTTTGAAAAAAAAAATTGGTCCAAAATCTGACAAAAACGACATACTATACTATGTCGTCCAAAATCTGACCATATTTTTGAAAAACGTTTTGTTGGTCCAAAACTTGACAAAAACGTCATAATATACTATGCAGTACGTCATACTATCCTATGTCTCTAAAATGTGACCATTTTTGGAGAAAAAAAATTTGGTCCAAAATTGGACAAAAACGACATACTATACTATGTCGTTTTTGATTCTGACAGTTTTTTTGAAAAACGTTTTTTTGGTCCAAAACTTGACAAAAACGTCACAGTATACTATGCAGTACGTCATACTATACTATGTCTCTAAAATGTGACCATTTTTGGAGAAAAAAAATTTGGTCCAAAATTGGAGAAAAACCACATACTATACTATGTCGTTTTTGATTCTGACAATTTTTTTGAAAAACGTTTTTTTGGTCCAAAACTTGACAAAAACGTCACAGTATACTATGCAGTACGCCATACTATACTATGTCTCTAAAATGTGACCATTTTTGGAGAAAAAAAATTTGGTCCAAAATTGGACAAAAACGACATACTATACTATGTCGTTTTTGATTCTGACAGTTTTTTTGAAAAACTTTTTTTGGTCCAAAACTTGACAAAAACGTCATACCATACTATGTAGTACATCCTACTATACTATGTCGTCCATAATGTGACCATTTTTTGAAAAAATAAATTTGTCCAAAATCTGACAAAAACGACATACTATACTATGTCGTCCAAAATCTGACCATATTTTTGAAAAACGTTTTGTTGGTCCAAAACTTGACAAAAACGTCATAATATACTATGCAGTACGTCATACTATACTATGTCTCTAAAATGTGACCATTTTTGGAGAAAAAAAATTTGGTCCAAAATTGGACAAAAACGACATACTATACTATGTCGTTTTTGATTCTGACAGTTTTTTTGAAAAACGTTTTTTTGGTCCAAAACTTGACAAAAACGTCACAGTATACTATGCAGTACGTCATACTATACTATGTCTCTAAAATGTGACCATTTTTGGAGAAAAAAAATTTGGTCCAAAATTGGAGAAAAACCACATACTATACTATGTCGTTTTTGATTCTGACAATTTTTTTGAAAAACGTTTTTTTGGTCCAAAACTTGACAAAAACGTCACAGTATACTATGCAGTACGCCATACTATACTATGTCTCTAAAATGTGACCATTTTTGGAGAAAAAAAATTTGGTCCAAAATTGGACAAAAACGACATACTATACTATGTCGTTTTTTATTCTGACAGTTTTTTTGAAAAACTTTTTTTGGTCCAAAACTTGACAAAAACGTCATACCATACTATGTAGTACATCCTACTATACTATGTCGTCCATAATGTGACCATTTTTTGAAAAAAGAAATTTGTCCAAAATCTGACAAAAACGACATACTATACTATGTCGACCAAAATCTGACCATATTTTTGAAAAACGTTTTGTTGGTCCAAAACTTGACAAAAACGTCATAATATACTATGCAGTACGTCATACTATACTATGTCTCTAAAATGTGATCATTTTTGGAGAAAAAAAATTTGGTCCAAAATTGGACAAAAACGACATACTATACTATGTCGTTTTTGATTCTGACAGTTTTTTTGAAAAACGTTTTTTTGGTCCAAAACTTGACAAAAACGTCACAGTATACTATGCAGTACGTCATACTATACTATGTCTCTAAAATGTGACCATTTTTGGAGAAAAAAAATTTGGTCCAAAATTGGAGAAAAACCACATACTATACTATGTCGTTTTTGATTCTGACAATTTTTTGAAAAATGTTTTTTTGGTCCAAAACTTGACAAAAACGTCACAGTATACTATGCAGTACGCCATACTATACTATGTCTCTAAAATGTGACCATTTTTGGAGAAAAAAAATTTGGTCCAAAATTGGACAAAAACGACATACTATACTATGTCGTTTTTGATTCTGACAGTTTTTTTGAAAAACGTTTTTTTGGTCCAAAACTTGACAAAAACGTCAAACTATACTATGCAGTACGTCATACTATACTATGTCTACAAAATGTGACCATTTTTGGAGAAAAAAAATTTGGTCCAAAATTGGACAAAAACGACATACTATGTCGTCCAAAAAGTGATGTTTTTTTATATATAATTTGTTTGGGCCTTTTTGCCTTTAATGATAGTATAGTGGAGAGAGACAGCAAACGGGAGACAGAGAGATGGTGGATGACACACAGGAAAGACCGCTTTGTGCAGGATTCGAACCAGGATCACCTGCAGCGAGAACTACAGCTTCAGCATATGGGGTAGATGCTCTACCAAGTGAGCCAACGCTGCAACCAGATTCTGGTCCAAAACTTGATGAAAACTTCACACTATACTATGTAGTACGTCATACTATACTATGTCTCTAAAATGTGACCATTTTTGGAGAAAAAAAATTTGGTCCAAAATTGGACAAAAACGACATACTATACTATGTCGTTTTTGATTCTGACAATTTTTTTGAAAAACGTTTTTTTGGTCCAAAACTTGACAAAAACGTCACACTATACTATGCAGTACGTCATACTATACTATGTCTCTAAAATGTGACCATTTTTGGAGAAAAAAAATTTGGTCCAAAATTGGACAAAAACGACATACTATACTATGTCGTTGTTGATTATGACAATTTTTTTGAAAAACGTTTTTTTGGTCCAAAACTTGACAAAAACGTCACACTATACTATGCAGTACGTCATACTATACTATGTTTTTAAAATGTGACCATTTTTGGAGAAAAAGAGATTTGGTCCAAAATTGGACAAAAACGACATACTATGTCGTCCAAAAAGTGATGTTTCTTTATATATATATATATATATTTGTTTGGGCCTTTTTGCCTTTAATGATGGTATAGTGGAGAGAGACAGCAAACGGGAGACAGAGAGATGGTGGATGACACACAGGAAAGACCGCTTGGTGCAGGATTCGAACCAGGATCACCTGCAGCGAGAACTACAGCTTCAGCATATGGGGTAGATGCTCTACCAAGTGAGCCAACGCTGCAACCAGATTCTGGCCCAAAACTTGATGAAAACTTCACACTATACTATGCAGTACGTCATACTATACTATGTCTCTAAAATGTGACCATTTTTGGAGAAAAAACAATTTGGTCCAAAATCTGACAAAAACGACATACTATACTATGTCATTTTTGATTATGACAATTTTTTTGAAAAACGTTTTTTTGGTCCAAAACTTGACAAAAACGTCACACTATACTATGCAGTACGTCATACTATACTATGTTTTTAAAATGTGACCATTTTTGGAGAAAAAAAGATTTGGTCCAAAATTGGACAAAAACGACATACTATACTATGTCGTTTTTGATTCTGACAGTTTTTTTGAAAAACGTTTTTTTGGTCCAAAACTTGACAAAAACGTCATACTATACTATGTAGTACATCCTACTATACTATGTCGTCCATAATGTGACCATTTTTTGAAAAAAAAAATTGGTCCAAAATCTGACAAAAACGACATACTATACTATGTCGTTTTTGATTCTGACAGTTTTTTTGAAAAACGTTTTTTTGGTCCAAAACTTGACAAAAACGTCAAACTATACTATGCAGTACGTCATACTATACTATGTCTCTAAAATGTGACCATTTTTGGAGAAAAAAAATTTGGTCCAAAATTGGACAAAAACGACATACTATACTATGTCGTTTTTGATTCTGACAATTTTTTTGAAAAACGTTTTTTTGGTCCAAAACTTGACAAAAACGTCACACTATACGATGCAGTACGTCATACTATACTATGTCTCTAAAATGTGACCATTTTTGGAGAAAAAAAATTTGGTCCAAAATTGGACAAAAACGACATACTATACTATGTCGTATTTGATTCTGACAGTTTTTTGGAAAAACGTTTTTTTGGTCCAAAACTTGACAAAACGTCATACTATACTATGTAGTACATCCTACTATACTATGTCGTCCATAATGTGACCATTTTTTGAAGAAAAAAAATTGGTCCAAAATCTAAAAAAAACGACATACTATACTATGTCGTTTTTGATTCTGACAGTTTTTTTGAAAAACGTTTTTTTGGTCCAAAACTTGACAAAAACGTCAAACTATACTATGCAGTACGTCATACTATACTATGTCTACAAAATGTGACCATTTTTGGAGAAAAAAAATTTGGTCCAAAATTGGACAAAAACGACATACTATACTATGTCGTATTTGATTCTGACAGTTTTTTGGAAAAACGTTTTTTTGGTCCAAAACTTGACAAAAACGTCACACTATACTATGCAGTACGTCATACTATACTATGTCTCTAAAATGTGACCATTTTTGGAGAAAAAAAATTTGGTCCAAAATTGGACAAAAACGACATACTATACTATGTCGTTTTTGATTCTGAAAATTTTTTTGAAAAACGTTTTTTTGGTCCAAAACTTGACAAAAACGTCATACTATACTATGTAGAACGTCCTACTATACTATGTCGTACATAATGTGACCATTTTTTGAAAAAAAAAATTGGTCCAAAATCTGACAAAAACGACATACTATACTATGTCGTCCAAAATCTGACCATATTTTTGAAAAACGTTTTTTTGGTCCAAAACTTGACAAAAACGTCATACTATACTATGTAGTACGTCCTACTATACTATGTCGTCCATAATGTGACCATTTTTTGAAAAAAAAAATTCGTCCAAAATCTGACAAAAACGACATACTATACTATGTCGTCCAAAATCTGACCATATTTTTGAAAAACGTTTTTTTGGTCCAAAACTTGACAAAAACGTCATACTATACTATTTAGTACGTCCTACTATACTATGTCGTCCATAATGTAACCATTTTTTGAAAAAAAACAATTGGTCCAAAATCTGACAAAAACGACATACTATACTATGTCGTCCAAAATCTGACCATATTTTGGAAAAACTGTTTTTTGGTCCAAAACTTGACAAAAACATCATACTATACTGTGTAGTACGTCCTACTATACTATGTCTCTAAAATGTGACCATTTTTGGAGAAAAAAAATTTGGTCCAAAATTGGACAAAAACGACATACTATACTATGTTGTTTTTGATTCTGACAATTTTTTTGAAAAACGTTTTTTTGGTCCAAAACTTGACAAAAACGTCACACTATACTATGCAGTACGTCATACTATACTATGTCTCTAAAATGTGACCATTTTTGGAGAAAAAAAATTTGGTCCAAAATTGGACAAAAACGACATACTATACTATGTCGTTTTTGATTCTGACAATTTTTTTGAAAAACGTTTTTTTGGTCCAAAACTTGACAAAAACGTCATACTATACTATGTAGAACGTCCTACTATACTATGTCGTACATAATGTGACCATTTTTTGAAAAAAAAAATTGGTCCAAAATCTGACAAAAACGACATACTATACTATGTCGTCCAAAATCTGACCATATTTTTGAAAAACGTTTTTTTGGTCCAAAACTTGACAAAAACGTCATACTATACTATGTAGTACGTCCTACTATACTATGTCGTCCATAATGTGACCATTTTTTGAAAAAAAAAATTCGTCCAAAATCTGACAAAAACGACATACTATACTATGTCGTCCAAAATCTGACCATATTTTTGAAAAACGTTTTTTTGGTCCAAAACTTGACAAAAACGTCATACTATACTATTTAGTACGTCCTACTATACTATGTCGTCCATAATGTAACCATTTTTTGAAAAAAAACAATTGGTCCAAAATCTGACAAAAACGACATACTATACTATGTCGTCCAAAATCTGACCATATTTTGGAAAAACTGTTTTTTGGTCCAAAACTTGACAAAAACATCATACTATACTGTGTAGTACGTCCTACTATACTATGTCTCTAAAATGTGACCATTTTTGGAGAAAAAAAATTTGGTCCAAAATTGGACAAAAACGACATACTATACTATGTCGTTTTTGATTCTGACAGTTTTTTTGAAAAACTTTTTTTGGTCCAAAACTTGACAAAAACGTCATACCATACTATGTAGTACATCCTACTATACTATGTCGTCCATAATGTGACCATTTTTTGAAAAAATAAATTTGTCCAAAATCTGACAAAAACGACATACTATACTATGTCGTCCAAAATCTGACCATATTTTTGAAAAACGTTTTGTTGGTCCAAAACTTGACAAAAACGTCATAATATACTATGCAGTACGTCATACTATACTATGTCTCTAAAATGTGACCATTTTTGGAGAAAAAAAATTTGGTCCAAAATTGGACAAAAACGACATACTATACTATGTCGTTTTTGATTCTGACAGTTTTTTTGAAAAACGTTTTTTTGGTCCAAAACTTGACAAAAACGTCACAGTATACTATGCAGTACGTCATACTATACTATGTCTCTAAAATGTGACCATTTTTGGAGAAAATAAATTTGGTCCAAAATTGGAGAAAAACCACATACTATACTATGTCGTTTTTGATTCTGACAATTTTTTTGAAAAACGTTTTTTTGGTCCAAAACTTGACAAAAACGTCACAGTATACTATGCAGTACGCCATACTATACTATGTCTCTAAAATGTGATCATTTTTGGAGAAAAAAAATTTGGTCCAAAATTGGACAAAAACGACATACTATACTATGTCGTTTTTGATTCTGACAGTTTTTTTGAAAAACTTTTTTTGGTCCAAAACTTGACAAAAACGTCATACCATACTATGTAGTACATCCTACTATACTATGTCGTCCATAATGTGACCATTTTTTGAAAAAAGAAATTTGTCCAAAATCTGACAAAAACGACATACTATACTATGTCGTCCAAAATCTGACCATATTTTTGAAAAACGTTTTGTTGGTCCAAAACTTGACAAAAACGTCATAATATACTATGCAGTACGTCATACTATACTATGTCTCTAAAATGTGACCATTTTTGGAGAAAAAAAATTTGGTCCAAAATTGGACAAAAACGACATACTATACTATGTCGTTTTTGATTCTGACAATTTTTTTGAAAAACGTTTTTTTGGTCCAAAACTTGACAAAAACGTCACACTATACTATGCAGTACGTCATACTATACTATGTTTTTAAAATGTGACCATTTTTGGAGAAAAAGAGATTTGGTCCAAAACTTGACAAAAACGTCACACTATACTATGCAGTACGTCATACTATATTATGTCTCTAAAATGTGACCATTTTTGGAGAAAAAAAATTTGGTCCAAAATTGGACAAAAACGACATACTATACTATGTCGTTTTTGATTCTGACAATTTTTTTGAAAAACTTTTTTTGGTCCAAAACTTGACAAAAACGTCATACTATACTATGTAGAACGTCCTACTATACTATGTCGTACATAATGTGACCATTTTTTGAAAAAAAAAATTGGTCCAAAAGCTGACAAAAACGACATACTATACTATGTCGTCCAAAATCTGACCATATTTTTGAAAAACGTTTTTTTGCTCCAAAACTTGACAAAAACGTCATACTATACTATGTAGTACATCCTACTATACTATGTCGTCCATAATGTGACCATTTTTTGAAAAAAAAATTTGGTCCAAAATCTGACAAAAACGACATACTATACTATGTCGTCAAAAATCTGACCATATTTTTGAAAAATGTTTTGTTGGTCCAAAACTTGACAAAAACGTCATACTATACTATGCAGTACGTCATACTATACTATGTCTCTAAAATGTGACCATTTTTGGAGAAAAAAAATTTGGTCCAAAATTGGACAAAAACGACATACTATACTATGTTGTTTTTGATTCTGACAATTTTTTTGAAAAACGTTTTTTTGGTCCAAAACTTGACAAAAACGTCACACTATACTATGCAGTACGTCATACTATACTATGTCTCTAAAATGTGACCATTTTTGGAGAAAAAAAATTTGGTCCAAAATTGGACAAAAACGACATACTATACTATGTCGTTTTTGATTCTGACAATTTTTTTGAAAAACGTTTTTTTGGTCCAAAACTTGACAAAAACGTCATACTATACTATGTAGAACGTCCTACTATACTATGTCGTACATAATGTGACCATTTTTTGAAAAAAAAAATTGGTCCAAAATCTGACAAAAACGACATACTATACTATGTCGTCCAAAATCTGACCATATTTTTGAAAAACGTTTTTTTGGTCCAAAACTTGACAAAAACGTCATACTATACTATGTAGTACGTCCTACTATACTATGTCGTCCATAATGTGACCATTTTTTGAAAAAAAAAATTCGTCCAAAATCTGACAAAAACGACATACTATACTATGTCGTCCAAAATCTGACCATATTTTTGAAAAACGTTTTTTTGGTCCAAAACTTGACAAAAACGTCATACTATACTATTTAGTACGTCCTACTATACTATGTCGTCCATAATGTAACCATTTTTTGAAAAAAAACAATTGGTCCAAAATCTGACAAAAACGACATACTATATACTATGTCGTCCAAAATCTGACCATATTTTGGAAAAACTGTTTTTTGGTCCAAAACTTGACAAAAACATCATACTATACTGTGTAGTACGTCCTACTATACTATGTCTCTAAAATGTGACCATTTTTGGAGAAAAAAAATTTGGTCCAAAATTGGACAAAAACGACATACTATACTATGTTGTTTTTGATTCTGACAATTTTTTTGAAAAACGTTTTTTTGGTCCAAAACTTGACAAAAACGTCACACTATACTATGCAGTACGTCATACTATATTATGTCTCTAAAATGTGACCATTTTTGGAGAAAAAAAATTTGGTCCAAAATTGGACAAAAACGACATACTATACTATGTCGTTTTTGATTCTGACAATTTTTTTGAAAAACGTTTTTTTGGTCCAAAACTTGACAAAAACGTCATACTATACTATGTAGAACGTCCTACTATACTATGTCGTACATAATGTGACCATTTTTTGAAAAAAAAAATTGGTCCAAAATCTGACAAAAACGACATACTATACTATGTCGTCCAAAATCTGACCATATTTTTGAAAAAACGTTTTTTTGCTCCAAAACTTGACAAAAACGTCATACTATACTATGTAGTACGTCCTACTATACTATGTCGTCCATAATGTGACCATTTTTTGAAAAAAAAAATTCGTCCAAAATCTGACAAAAACGACACTATACTATGTCGTCCAAAATCTGACCATATTTTTGAAAAACGTTTTTTTGGTCCAAAACTTGACAAAAACGTCATACTATACTATTTAGTACGTCCTACTATACTATGTCGTCCATAATGTAACCATTTTTTGAAAAAAAACAATTGGTCCAAAATCTGACAAAAACGACATACTATACTATGTCGTCCAAAATCTGACCATATTTTTGAAAAACGTTTTTTTGGTCCAAAACTTGACAAAAACGTCATACTATACTATGTAGTACGTCCTACTATACTATGTCGTCCATAATGTGACCATTTTTTGAAAAAAAAAATTGGTCCAAGATCTGACAAAAACGACATACTATACTATGTCGTCCAAAATCTGACCATATTTTTGAAAAACGTTTTTTTGGTCCAAAACTTGACAAAAACGTCATACTATACTATGTAGTACGTCCTACTATACTATGTCGTCCATAATGTGACCATTTTTTGAAAAAAGAAAATTGGTCCAAAATCTGACAAAAACGACATACTATACTATGTCGTCCAAAATCTGACCATATTTTTGAAAAACGTTTTTTTGGTCCAAAACTTGACAAAAACGTCATACTACACTATGTAGTACATCCTACTATACTATGTCGTCCATAATGTGACCATTTTTTGAAAAAAAAAAATTGGTCCAAAATCTGCCAAAAACGACATACTATACTATGTCGTCCAAAATCTGACCATATTTTGGAAAAACTGTTTTTTGGTCCAAAACTTGACAAAAACATCATACTATACTGTGTAGTACGTCCTACTATACTATGTCATCCATAATGTGACCATTTTTTCAAAAAAGAAATTTGTCCAAAATTTGACAAAAACGACATACTATACTATGTCGTCCAAAATCTGACCATATTTTTGAAAAACGTTTTTTTGGTCCAAAACTTGACAAAAACGTCATACTATACTATGTAGTATGTCCTACTATACTATGTCGTCCATAATGTGACTATTTTTTGAAAAAAGAAAATTGGTCCAAAATCTGACAAAAACGACATACTATACTGTCGTCCAAAATCTGACCATATTTTTGAAAACCTTTTTTTGGTCCAAAATTGACAAAAACGTCATACTATACTATGTAGTACATCCTACTATACTATGTCGTCCATAATGTGACCATTTTTTGAAAAAAAAGAATTGGTCCAAAATCTGACAAAAACGACATACTATACTATGTCGTCCAAAATCTGACCATATTTTTGAAAAACGTTTTTTTGGTCCAAAACTTGACAAAAACGTCATACTATACTATGTAGTACGTCCTACTATACTATGTCGTCCATAATGTGACCATTTTTTGAAAAAAAAAATTGGTCCAAAATCTGACAAAAACGCGAACTATACTATGTCGTCCAAAATCTGACCATATTTTTGAAAAACGTTTTTTTGGTCCAAAACTTGACAAAAACGTCATACTATATACTATGTAGTACATCCTACTATACTATGTCGTCCATAATGTGACCATTTTTTGAAAAAAAAAAATTGGTCCAAAATCTGACAAAAACGACATACTATATACTATGTCGTCCAAAATCTGACCAAATTTTTGAAAAACGTTTTTTTGGTCCAAAACTTGACAAAAACGTCATACTATACTATGTAGTACGTCCTACTATACTATGTCGTCCATAATGTGACCATTTTTGGAAAAAAAAAATTGGTCCAAAATCTGACAAAAACGACATACTATACTATGTCGTCCAAAATCTGACCATATTTTTGAAAAACGTTTTTTTGGTCCAAAACATGACAAAAACGTCATACTATACTATTTAGTACATCCTACTATACTATGTCGTCCATAATGTGACCATTTTTTGAAAAAAAAGAATTGGTCCAAAATCTGACAAAAACGACATACTATACTATGTCGTCCAAAATCTGACCATATTTTTGAAAAACGTTTTCTTGGTCCAAAACTTGACAAAAACGTCATACTATACTATGTAGTACGTCCTACTATACTATGTCGTCCATAATGTGACTATTTTTTGAAAAAAGAAAATTGGTCCAAAATCTGACAAAAACGACATACTATACTGTCGTCCAAAATCTGACCATATTTTTGAAAACCTTTTTTTGGTCCAAAACTTGACAAAAACGTCATACTATACTATGTAGTACATCCTACTATACTATGTCGTCCAAAATCTGACCATATTTTTGAAAAACGTTTTTTTGGTCCAAAACTTGACAAAAACGTCATACTATACTATGTAGTACGTCCTACTATACTATGTCGTCCATAATGTGACTATTTTTTGAAAAAAGAAAATTGGTCCAAAATCTGACAAAAACGACATACTATACTGTCGTCCAAAATCTGACCATATTTTTGAAAACCTTTTTTTGGTCCAAAATTGACAAAAACGTCATACTATACTATGTAGTACATCCTACTATACTATGTCGTCCATAATGTGACCATTTTTTGAAAAAAAAGAATTGGTCCAAAATCTGACAAAAACGACATACTATACTATGTCGTCCAAAATCTGACCATATTTTTGAAAAACGTTTTTTTGGTCCAAAACTTGACAAAAACGTCATACTATACTATGTAGTACGTCCTACTATACTATGTCGTCCATAATGTGACCATTTTTTGAAAAAAAAAATTGGTCCAAAATCTGACAAAAACGCGAACTATACTATGTCGTCCAAAATCTGACCATATTTTTGAAAAACGTTTTTTTGGTCCAAAACTTGACAAAAACGTCATACTATATACTATGTAGTACATCCTACTATACTATGTCGTCCATAATGTGACCATTTTTTGAAAAAAAAAAATTGGTCCAAAATCTGACAAAAACGACATACTATATACTATGTCGTCCAAAATCTGACCAAATTTTTGAAAAACGTTTTTTTGGTCCAAAACTTGACAAAAACGTCATACTATACTATGTAGTACGTCCTACTATACTATGTCGTCCATAATGTGACCATTTTTGGAAAAAAAAAATTGGTCCAAAATCTGACAAAAACGACATACTATACTATGTCGTCCAAAATCTGACCATATTTTTGAAAAACGTTTTTTTGGTCCAAAACATGACAAAAACGTCATACTATACTATGTAGTACATCCTACTATACTATGTCGTCCATAATGTGACCATTTTTTGAAAAAAAAGAATTGGTCCAAAATCTGACAAAAACGACATACTATACTATGTCGTCCAAAATCTGACCATATTTTTGAAAAACGTTTTCTTGGTCCAAAACTTGACAAAAACGTCATACTATACTATGTAGTACGTCCTACTATACTATGTCGTCCATAATGTGACTATTTTTTGAAAAAAGAAAATTGGTCCAAAATCTGACAAAAACGACATACTATACTGTCGTCCAAAATCTGACCATATTTTTGAAAACCTTTTTTTGGTCCAAAACTTGACAAAAACGTCATACTATACTATGTAGTACATCCTACTATACTATGTCGTCCAAAATCTGACCATATTTTTGAAAAACGTTTTTTTGGTCCAAAACTTGACAAAAACGTCATACTATACTATGTAGTACGTCCTACTATACTATGTCGTCCATAATGTGACCATTTTTTGAAAAAAAAAATTGGTCCAAAATCTGACAAAAACGCGAACTATACTATGTCGTCCAAAATCTGACCATATTTTTGAAAAACGTTTTTTTGGTCCAAAACTTGACAAAAACGTCATACTATATACTATGTAGTACATCCTACTATACTATGTCGTCCATAATGTGACCATTTTTTGAAAAAAAAAAATTGGTCCAAAATCTGACAAAAACGACATACTATACTATGTCGTCCAAAATCTGACCAAATTTTTGAAAAACGTTTTTTTGGTCCAAAACTTGACAAAAACGTCATACTATACTATGTAGTACGTCCTACTATACTATGTCGTCAATAATGTGACCATTTTTGGAAAAAAAAAATTGGTCCAAAATCTGACAAAAATGACATACTATACTATGTCGTCCAAAATCTGACCATATTTTTGAAAAACGTTTTTTTGGTCCAAAACATGACAAAAACGTCATACTATACTATGTAGTACATCCTACTATACTATGTCGTCCATAATGTGACCATTTTTTGAAAAAAAAGAATTGGTCCAAAATCTGACAAAAACGACATACTATACTATGTCGTCCAAAATCTGACCATATTTTTGAAAAACGTTTTCTTGGTCCAAAACTTGACAAAAACGTCATACTATACTATGTAGTACGTCCTACTATACTATGTCGTCCATAATGTGACTATTTTTTGAAAAAAGAAAATTGGTCCAAAATCTGACAAAAACGACATACTATACTGTCGTCCAAAATCTGACCATATTTTTGAAAACCTTTTTTTGGTCCAAAACTTGACAAAAACGTCATACTATACTATGTAGTACATCCTACTATACTATGTCGTCCAAAATCTGACCATATTTTTGAAAAACGTTTTTTTGGTCCAAAACTTGACAAAACGTCATACTATACTATGTAGTACATCCTACTATACTATGTCATCCATAATGTGACCATTTTTTGAAAAAAGAAATTTGTCCAAAATTTGACCGAAACGACATACTATACTATGTCGTCCAAAATCTGACCATATTTTTGAAAAACTTTTTTTGGTCCAAAACTTGACAAAAACGTCATACTATACTATGTAGTACGTCCTACTATACTATGTCGTCCATAATGTGACCATTTTTTGAAAAAAAAAATTGGTCCAAAATCTGACAAAAACGACATACTATACTATGTCGTCCAAAATCTGACCATATTTTTGAAAAACGTTTTTTTGGTCCAAAACTTGACAAAAATGTCATACTATGTAGTACGTCCTACTATACTATGTCGTCCATAATGTGACCATTTTTTGAAAAAAAAAATTGGTCCAAAATCTGCCAAAAACGACATACTATACTATGTCGTCCAAAATCTGACAATATTTTTGAAACACGTTTTTTTGGTGCAAAACTTGACAAAAACGTCATACTATACTATTTAGTACGTCATACTATACTATGTCGTCCAAAAATGTTATACTATACCTTGTCATACAAAATTAGACAAAAACGTGACTATTTTTAATAAAACGTTTTTGGTCCAAACTTTGGTAAAAAATCATCCGTTAGTATGTCGTCCAAAGTTGGACAAATAGGCAATAGGTAAGTATGGTGTCCAAAATCACACAAAAACTTATTATTATTATTGTATCATTTTAAACTGTCTGCACATTAGTACTCTTAGATGAATGAACAGGCAAATTGATAGGATTTAAAAAGTTTTATTTTCAATTAGCCAAATCAAACAAATATTGAAAATACATATACAATGATAGCTAAAATAGAAAAGTTCACATATAAACAAATTTGAAATAAAAATAATGTTATTGCTAGACTTTTACAGAGAATGGTCTGCCACAGAGAAAACTTCTCCAGGCAAACTGCTTTGTTGATGCCAAAGTTTAGAGAAGAATGGCCAGATTGGTTTAAGATTATAGAAAGGCAACAGTAACTCAAATAACCACGTTAGAATCGAGGTATACAGAAGTCTTAAAGCAGATGGGCTGCAGCAGAAAAACAACTTTATTGCATTTTCACTCACTCACTCACTCACTCACTCACTCATCCTCTACCACTTTTCTCCTCCACATGAGGGTCACGGGGGTCGCTGGTGCCAATCTCAGCTGACTTAGGGCAAAAGGCGGGGTACACTGTGAACTGGTCATCAGTCCATCACAGCCCACATATAGAGATAAACAACCATCATGTGTTCCTAGTTATGTAGGTGGTGAGTTCACTTTTTTGGTCCGAATTTTGTTTACTGGTCCATTGGTTTGCTTCCAGTGTAAACCTGAGGTGAAGACAGAAATCATCCCTTTTTTATGGCTTGACACTCGGCAAAACATATATTTTGCTTATATAAACTGTATGAAAGGAAACATGTGTGTGCTAAGAAACGTACTAACGTGTTGACAAAAATACTTTGATCCCTTTCACAAGTTTGTTTTGCATGTATCAAAGGGGCTGCTTTGAATGTAAGGAGAGGAGTTGCCTCAACCTCTGCCAGGCCATTGGATATTTTAGCTGTGGGGCTGGACGTGATCAGTCCTCAGTTCTGCTCACGTGCAAAATGTGCATGTCTGCTATGTGTTAGGTTATATAACCCTAACTCGTCTTCTGCCAATTTTATCCTCCACACAAGGGTCGCTGGTGCCAATCTGAGTGGGGTACACAGGTGTCATATAACACTTTCTGACAGAAAACATTCATTATTCATTTCAAAATGTATAGAGATGGGTGTTTATTGTTGTTTTTATACGATTTACAGAGTAAAAAAATGAACCCTTGACCTGTTTTTCCAGGGTTCAGACACATTGGTAGCCAACATATGGTCATTACGCATAAACAACCAATCCATTCTGCCATTTCATTAAATATAGATATTTTTACGTTGTTTTAAACAAGGGCAATACGGAAGAAAGCATGTTTCTCCTAATTCGCACAGCCCACATTCCTCCTGACCACTTTAATCTGCCATATAATTCTTGATGAGTCTCTGCTTCAACACAAGACTCGGCACAGTAATTATGTTTGATTTGAAAATATGTACATTATTTAAGTTTTAACATATGGTTTACATCAACATCGTTAATGATACATGTCTTAGATTTAGAACAGAGTAGTTCCTGTTCTATTTCCTGGAACAAATCTGATGCAACGTCTGTCTCTGTTGCTGCTGCTGGCAAGGCCCCGAAATGCTGTGAGAAGTTGCATCAGCCGAGTCTGTGACAACAAATGCGACCAATCGTGAAACGAGTCAGTTGGAGTGACGGTGTATTGGCCAATCACTTTGAAGAACAGGGGCGGAGCGAAAATGTTATTTAAACCAATAGGATAGTGAGTTTCACTCAAGGTCCCGCCTTATTCGGCGCATAGAAATCTGATTGGCTTTGGTGATGGAGGTAAAAACGCGTTCTTAAATGTTATTGGCTGAAACCCCTCACGTGGACTCGCCCACCTTCTCTGGACTGTATAAATATGAGCGCGTCTCTGCGCCATGTTAAGTACGAGACTGGACGAGATCAAAGCTGTGCGGAGTCGATGACGACTCGACTGCAACCCATTAGAAACCGCGCTAACGACGAATCAATCTTCTAGCTTTTGTTTTGATAAGCGTTTTCATCCACGGTGTCATCAGCCGGCGAAGCAGCTGGCTGACGCGGTTTTCGATTTTTCTCCCCCCTCCGACCAGAAGGCCAAAGCGGCTGCCATGGATTTTTAAGGCATAATGCGGCGCATGTAACGCAATGGCAATGCATCAGGCAAAGAAATACCAACTCCGAGACTCCATCCTCGCAACTGCTAAGCAGTTGGGCTCGAATACCGTCCGCGGTATACCCGTGAGCCAACCGGTTCCCCTGCTCCTCGACCGGAGGAAGCTAACGCTAGCAAGTTAGCCGCCCTTAGCTCGCGACTTTGAGTCAAAAAGATTTTTTGATCCATCGATTTCATTTGAACGTCATCACCAACACCGATCAAAATGAAGCCTCAAGACATCATCGGCGGCAAAGCCAGCCTGTGGATCTTCGGGTACGGCTCACTGGTGTGGAAGCCTGACTTCAAGTACAAGAGGAGCAAGGTCGGTTACGTTGAAGGGTACAAGAGGCGTTTCTGGCATGGAGACAACTTCCATCGCGGAAATGACGAGTTGGTAAGTTTTATTATTATTATTATTATTATTATTATTATTATTGTCTACATTTACATATTATGAAGTACAGGCCTCTCTGTCAAGGCGTTACCCATGACGTGACCCATTTCTCTTCCTCTCCCCCGCAGCCCGGAAGAGTGGTGACGCTGATTGAAGATGATGACGTAAGTGGACATTTCTGTTTCCTGTTGGTTTACTGGTAGAAAATGCACGGGGGAGGAGTTTCCAGGCAGAAGACATTCTTCTCATTATGATTGACGTGAATTATAAAGTGCATCCTCTTCCTCTTTTTAACAGGCAAGCACATGGGGTGTGGCGTTCGAGGTGACGGGCCCTCAAGTCGAGGAGTCTCTGAAGTACCTGAACGTGCGCGAGACCGAATGCGGTGGCTACGTCACCAAAATGGTGGATTTCTTCCCCGACGGGGAGAGCCATTCCCCAGTGAAGGCACTCGTGTACATCGCCACAACCCAAAACCCCATGTACCTGGGGCCGGCCAGCCCGGAACAGATCGGCGCCCAGATCGCGGTGTGCAGAGGGAAGACGGGCCACAACCTGGAGTACCTGCTCCGGCTGGCTCAGTTCATGAGGAGCAGCTGTCCGCATGTGGACGACCATCACCTGTTCTCCATTGAAGCAGCAGCTCTCAGAGTGGTGTCCTTTCTGTTAGAAGTCCAGTAGTTTAGTTCCACCACACATGTGCACAACACTGAGGCTTTCCACCTGTCACTCGTATCAAACTTATGTTGTTAAATGACACATTCATCCATTAAATAACTACAGTGATGAGAAAAGCTTTTCTATCAACTTTTTTTTGTGAACAGTTAGTACATCTACTAAACTACTGTCTGACTTGTTTACTGTAAATGTCTGTCACAACATTGTACTGTAATTTTTTTTTTTATCATTTGCACAGTTTTGATCCCGTCCAGTGTATTCGCACTACAGTGGTTGCTAAGTGACTACTGTTCAACCTGTTTTGCCTGTGGCAACATTTCCATCCAATGCATCTGCCAATAAAAGGTTAAACGGAACATAATTGTTGTCTTTTTGTTGATCGTGAACGAGCTAATAAACATGGTACCATGGGCTGACTTGGTACAGAAATCTATACTGAAATCTGGTTCAAAGGCTTAAACTGGTTCCAGGAAAACTATAATTTCTAATACCTCGTGTCTTCAGCTTGCATGATGAGGAACGTACTGGAAGTGGAATTTTGTTGACGTCCATATATAGTCAAGGTAACTTGGAAAGTATGGCGTAGATCCAATGTCGAGATAATGACAATGAATCAGGATAACAGGAGGAATGAAGTACAGAATAATTTACTTCTGGATGTTCTATGATCTATGAAGTTCTTTGGAAAAGTAAAAGCAATTTAAAGAATTATATTGAGGTCTAACATAAAATGTAGTCCATATGCCTACTTAAGCCCATGCCAACAGCAAGATAAACAATTTAACACAAAATACCAAATGGTTATAAGCTGAAGTCCAGTTTACAGATCCCTCGGTTAAACTCCTAGTCTAAAAACCTGGCCATTCCCACCTTTCGTAACCCTAATGGACTTTGTTGTTAGTGGACAAAAGACACCAACCATGATGTTTCTACACGCACAGACCGTTGCTCAGCAGATTTATCCTAAAAACGACCCCAGTGAACCCGTTTGTTTTTGTTTTGGAACTTCACACACACACACAAACATACGTGGGACACTCCTCAAACACTGGACGGAGCAGCTTGTACCTTGGATGCAAGTCAAATCAAAAGAATCCATCTGGAGGCACTGGCTTATATAACCATGATCGGGAACAAGCTCAGACCTGGAAGTCCTGTGTTTATCGTCTGCACTGTGGTCAGGTCAGAGTTCACCAAGAAGGACATGCTGCTCTGGTGCTCAGAGAGATGAAAACACACTGGCCCTGCAGCAGAGCGTGTGAAAAAAAACAGCAGGGACTCGGATAAACGTAAGAATGTCGACTTATCAGATCAACAAACGCATTTAAAGGGGCAGTTAACCCAATTCACAGTCGCATAACACCCATTCCTCCATTGAGAAAACGTCATTATCTGTCGTTTCTGATTCTGTTTCCAAGCACAACGGAGGTGAATTAAATCTAATTTGTGCTGCTCAAAGCACTTAAAATCTTCATTTGGAAACTCGACATCAGTATGTTATACCAAAGTGGTTCCAACACAAATTGTCCTCAGTGAGGTCTGTAGATCTGCGCAGGGACCTTATCTCTGGAAACACTACAGTAGAAATCTGAAAACCAAGAGCACCACTAATGCAATAAGTGCCGACTCTAGGGCATATAACATAACAATATAATACAAGTGGGATTTTAAGTCTCCGACGTCGTTTTATACAGAGAAACGCGTGCACTGGAAGTGTCATTTGCCAAAGGTTACAAAATTGTGGTTTTTAAAAAGCCACAGTTGATCCGATAAATCTGCGATAATGTCGACAAAGGCTATTGTGAGGTGACGCAGCAGCGGATGAGGAGAAATGTAAGACAGTGATACGTCAAACTGGTTCACTGGGCTCAGCAGCTATGATTAAAGGGTCACTTCACCCCCCAAAAAAAGACATTTGTTTTACTCATTTCCTGAGATAAATGTGTTATTCGATTATCAGACAATGGATCTGAGATACATGTCTTGTTCCCACAACAACAGAGGACGTTGGAAATTGAAAAAAAAATAAAAAAATATATATATATATATATATATATAAAGAATTGACAGAAAGTCGAGAAAATAAAAGCCCTACACTGCTCTTTAATGTGTTTCTGTCCAGTTTTATGAGGAAAAGATCTGAAAACATCTATAAAAAACAAAAACAAGGTAAAAATTTACCTAACCCTTTAACATGACTCAATCATTATTAATCTTAATGATTTTCTTCATTTGTCCAAGTGGTGAAAACAATGGGTGAAACCACCCTTTAAGTTTGAATAAAGTTTAAATATTCTCCTCCATTTATTTATTTATTATAATGAACACCTTCAACTTGTGCCCCACACTTTAGTCTTTAAATTTAAATAATTGTGTCACCAAGGAATAACTTTTCAGCAACAACCAAATACTTTAATAATAATTTAGTGAGAAATATAAGTATTATGAAAACAACCAATACAGTAAAACCATTAGAAAATATTCAGAGGCTGATTTAGCACTGTTTTTTGTTTTTATTTCCAGTTGGCTCCTCCTGTTAGTAAAATGGCGGATGCATTTCTTTATATGTACATGACCTATAAAAATAGACGGGCAAATGAGGGGAAAAGCCAGAGGAAATGTTGCTCTTATTAGTATTTACATCGATATTAAACAACATATTTTAATAACACTATCAACACCGAAAAAACAATCAAACCTCTAACGGATGTAGTGCTCAACATAGGACACTGATGCAAACCTCTTCTTTTTTCTTTTTTTTTTTTCCTAAAACATCAATGACATCAAAGAGAACCACAGACTCATCATCACAAGAGTGACCTCGGAAAAATAAAAAATAAATGGCTTCAGTACAATTTACACAGTTTCACAGGTGATTATCATGAACTGCCCACTTTTAACACAGGTCAAATAACTTAAATATTAGAAAACCAAATAATCTTGAGTGAATTTATAAATGTACTGTTAGCAGCGTAGCCACATAATCCAGAACTCCTTATTTTGTACTATATTGTTTAAATCATCCATTCATTCGTTTTTTCCCATTGGGCAAAAAAAATAATTATATAATTCATTTTCCTTTCCATTTGTACTGTAAGACCTGCCGTACTGTTGTTGTTTTGGGTTATGATTGATTATTATAAAAATAAGCTTTAGTAGAAACACTGTAGACGTATTGTTTGGTTGGTCAGATGTGGCTTCACATTAAGCTCTGTAAAAATGCAGGATCGTTCGCTGGGTTTGCACAGAGAATATTATCTACAGAGCAATTAAATAACCTAGTGTACATGAAAGAGAATTATTAACAAACAAAAAAAGGGGGGGGGAAGACATGGCTCAGTGCATTTGACAGAAACTCCGTTGCCTCACCATGCTGGCAAACACAAGGTTTTCAAAGCCCTTTGAGCTACACATGTTCATTCACATCTCTTTGTTGTATTGTTACTGCTTAGTAGCAAATCAAAAGAGCTTCCTGTCAAGAATAGAAAAAATCGCAGTTTGTCTTCTTGAAAAAAAAAAAACACTACTGTTGTCACTATGCAAGCAAAGGCAGATTTTGTCCACTGACCCAGACGCATGAAAACAAGTCTGACGCAAGACACAGGGCGGCTGGTAGTAGAGACTGTACCTTCAAAATGACTACTGTGTTACTTTTAGCAAACACAGCATGGTCCTCCAGGTAGTGAGCCTTAGTTACTATAAATAATATACTCCCTATTCATTAGTATAAGCCTACCTAGGTGTGTCTGTGGGGATCACAGTGAGAGAGGGTCTGTTATCTCTGTGTACGTGTGTGTATGTGTGTGTTCTACAGCAACACAGCGTGTCTTTAAGTGCATCATCGAGCCCCAGGACCACCAGGGCCCTTTCCTTTCCTGACAGCGCTGTGGCTGCTGTGGTGGTGGCTGTGGGTCAGCTGTTTGTGAGGGCTCAGGGTGGAGGCGCCTCCTTTGGCCTGTGGGGACGAGCTTCTGCTGGGGTTGAAGGCTGGACTGGTACCAGACCGGCCCAGGGATGGCTGCAGGGGACTGGACGCAGTCAGGCCTCCTGGAGGGAGGGAGGGAGGGAGGGAGGGTGTGACAGACACGAGTGTTGTTATTCTCATGAAAGAAACTTGATAATTCCTCTAGAATTTTCCCAGTTAAGGTCCAGTGTAATCAAATTTGGGGGGTTAACTGAATATATAATAATAAATGTGTGTGTATAAGTGTTTAATCACTTTAAGAGACCCCATGACATGAATCTAAGCATTACTGACACTACAGCTATGACAAAGCATGTATTATATGCGGCGTTAACCCAAAGAGGAAGCTAAGAGTGACGTTTTTGTGAGGAAGACAGTGATGAGGGGAATTTCTGAAGGGGTTTATGTTTCAACCAATGTGCAATGCTCGGGCTGCTGAGAAGGGAGAGACTGGAAAATGTAGAATCATCTGAATGATAGGCCAGGTTGGGGGAACGCAGATCTTGCCATCTTGCACGGTGAAAGAAAAACAACCAGAACACAAATTTTGTGTTTTGAAGTGGAAGCTTCCTATGCAAACAAAGACACAACAAGGCCACCGTAGTTCCCTGACATGGGTTTTTATATTTGCCCATGAGTACATACTATTGTCACTTACCTTTGGAAACACTGTAGCCATAAGCAGCATAAGCTGCAGCTGATGCAGCCGCCGCACCGGCCATGGCTCCCGCCATAGCTGCTGCGCTGCCTGCCGTTGATTTGCGCCCACGTCCTTTTCCTCCGGATTTGGTCCCGCCCCCCGATCCTTTAGGCCTTCCCCGACTCCGCCCCGACCTGCCTCTGCCGGGACTGACTGTGTCTGAGGCTGAAACACCTGAAGACAGAATGGAAACGCACAGTGGCGTAAGCAAATGAGAAAACAGCCTCAACGGTTGGCATGGTTGGCAATGCATCAAGCTGCTCCGTTCAAAGTGAATAAAGTTCAAAGTGTTAAATAACAAAAGCTATTGTTCACTAAGTTAAAGCTCATATATTTACGTAACTGGACCTCTACTTCTTTGAACACACACTTCTTTGATTGAATCACTTTACAGTCAAACCAGAAAGAGTTAAGCAAGAAAACCCAATACAGGTCTGGTTTGGCCAGGACCCAGTCCTTCAATGATGCTGTGGTCATTTTTTACTGTGATACAAAAGAATTATAACACATTCAATATTGCTTATTCCCTTAAGTATAGGCTCCAGCAATAACAAAACCTTACTCTCATTTTCCGTACTGTTTGCAGAATTAGAGCCCAAGACGGCCTCACTGGTTTTGCACCTAATCCTTCACTACCGTCTACCCTTTTCACTGTAACCACTGTGGCATAAAACCTCTCTATGGGGGAGATGAGTCAGTCCTATCACTAACACACAAATCCCTAGCTCTCTCACCCACCCTTCAGAGAATCTTAATCCCACACTTCCTCCCCTTTCACTTATATGCCTGAGTTCACCAATTACCCCGATGCAGTTTTCCAAACCTTTCATTACAACATCGCCTGCATCTCTGTTTCGCGTGCACCGACTTTCTCCCAGCTCAATAGGTCTGGTTAGCAGAGTCCATCAATAATCTTAATGGCATGAATCTCTTAGCGTGGCAGCAAAAGATAAAATCTAAATCGTTTCGGAGCAGCAGCATGTAATTAGGAGGGATTACGCTATTGCAGCGTATCCAAAGTACGGATAAAAAAAAACAACCTATATTTTCGCTATTTATCTGGATTTCATTGTACAGAATACCAGCACTGCAGCCAAGGCAAAATAACCCCCTCATAAATCTAAATAATCAGTTGTATAATACACATGATGTAACAGACTATTTATCTCAATGGACACAAGCCTATTAAAACAATTCTTCTGATAGTGAAGAGAACATAACAACCCAGACTTCATGACCTTCATGCAGGTCGCTTAGATTTGCTTTCCCAGTGTCGCTGTAACAAGTTCATACAATCTCGCAGATAACACGCAGGTTATGTTTTTTTTGGCAAGCGTGGAGCTTTTGGAATTAAGGGCAGCTAAAGAGATCACATGTATACAGATTATCTTTATTAAATATGAACACCCAGGCTGTGTGACCTATAGCGCTCGTCACGATGTACAGATATGTCCCTGAAGCAAGCATAACAGATATATGTGGTAATCACTATTCCAATATCTTTTCTACACCATTGGCTCTTATTTTAGCTACTTTTTTACTTTAGCTACAGTTTTTCCAATTAATTGTGGGAGAATCAAAATAACAATTTACTCAGTTACAGCTTATCTAATGGAAGTATTTTTTAGAAACGTAGTACTTAAGTCAGCAAAACATACTTTAAGAATATTAAAATGCGAGTAGTCTTTAAGGTAAAATAACTATATTATTACAGAGAAGTAAATATGGATTTGGATGACATTTTTTTGGCAATGTAGGTTATATCCGCAGAAAGAGAAGTTATATTTTAAAGGGTGGTCGTTTGGGATGGGTCGAAATATCTATTTGCTGATATATCGCCACCCTTCCTCGTGCAGTACCGTAATCGATACACCAGGGCAAATATTGACATTTTAATTAACAAATGAAGGTTAATACAAATAATAAAGTAAACAGTCCCTGTCAGTTTCACTTGCCGGGCGTCGCTACTTTATGTCTTTTCGCAGCGGCGCTGCTCAAATGAACAAGGGAAACTTGGGTGGAAGTTACCTAGTCGAAGAAGAGGGAGTTTACAGTGGGATAATGGTGGAAAAAGCTACGTGAAGAGTTGCTCCATCCACTTTCAATTCATAGACTTTATGCACTTTGTTCTCTAAGTTCTCTATGATTGTCTTGCAATGTATTGATTATCACAGAATCGCTGTATCGTGATATTAGTGGTATAGTGGAGCATGTATCATGTACCGTATTGTGAAGTACTTTGTTATTCCCACCCCTAGTGGTCATGCATATGTGTGTTAAAATAATTTTAATGTCGTTACCCAATCTATAAATACTCAAAGGTCGACAAGATTCAATTGTGTTCTCACCATTCATGTTGTCAGAGACCGATCCAGACACAGACGCGGGGGAGTTGGTGGCACGAGACTGAGGCGCAGAAGACACCGGATCGTCCACGATGACCAGCATGTCGCTGCTGCTCTCGTCTGCGTCGGCGTCAGGCGGCAACGAGCCAGGCTGGAGCTCGCTGCTCAGGGAGATCTGGCCGAGCACAGGAGTGGACACAGACAAGCACACACGCTAGGGGTCAGACCCACGAGGAACATGGGAAATCAGGCCGGTACAGTCACAGGAAAGAATCAAGGGACAGTGTAAAGGAAAAAAGAGGAGACGATCGGAAGGAAGGAAGGAAGAGAAGGAAATACAAATGACAAGTGAATCACAAAAGGAAATATGGAAGAAAAAGAGAGGAATATAATCAGTATTAGATAATAAAAGATTAGGATGAGGGAAAAGAAGAGGTAGGAGAATTTAAAAGCATGAGACAGAGCGAGTTTGTGGCAAATAAAACCATTAACAACCTCCTGTGACATAAATCACAGTCATTTCCCTTCTACCCTCACCTCACTGAAGGGACTGGGCATGGCTGAGTCCATCTCCACACTGATAAAGGAGTCGTCTCCATCTGCAGAGAGGTTGGAGTTGTCTGCTGATGGCGCATGGGAGATGACCAGGTTCATCTCCTTTTTCCTCTTGTTCTCCGACTCCTCGTTCTTCTTCTGAAAACACACGTAGGAGTGTGAGCGCATTGTTTTGGTTTAATACTTTTTACACTAATTCCAATTTAATGTTGTTGCTATATCTCAGATCTTAATATTCCTCTCAAGGCCTGAAGATCGAGTGTTCAGCCGCACGGCCTCTCCGTCTGTCCAACACTTAACTCCAGAGCAAGAAATCTCAATGACCACAGGCCAGATTGCCATGTAATCTGGTATGGATATGGTCCCCAGAGGATGACTTCTAATGATTTTTGCGACCTCATGACCTCGCATCTAGCACTAATTTGGCCCGTGACAAGGTATCTCAAATGAACACTTGGATTTCAATGAAATTTGCTGTGGATAACCGTTGTCCCCAGAGAACTGAGCTTTATGTTTTTTGTGACCCCTCTCCCCTTCCCTCTGGCTTCACATTAAGCCAAACACTTAGAAGAATCAGATTGCAATAAAATTCTTTAAATGAATTAACATTGTTTGGCATCAGTACTGGAAGGAGCAGTGGTGCTTTTTAAACGTTTCCCTCACATCACTTACTTTCCTTGCCTAATTCTGTCATTCCTTGAATTCCCTTGTATCTTTTTTTCCCCAACAAAGCTGCCTCTTCATTTTCTCATTTAACCCATTCTTTCTCTTGTTGAGACAGAGGTAAGTGCAGATATTTGAGGTGACGCTAATTACCTTCTCGGCGTACTTCTCCCTCTTTCTCTTGCGCTCCTTCACCTTGCTGCACTCTTCCTGCTGCCTCTTCTCGTCCTGTCTCTGACGCACTACAAGAAAAGACAACGATTATTTTCTTTTCTTTAAATGTTTATGACATTTTATCCCATTTCATATAACACTCACATTTCTTCTCCAGCTCATCGTCATCCAGCAGCAGACTGACCACCTCTTTGGGTTTGAGTGTGTCTGGTTTAAAGTTTCCTCCGGAGATCACCACCCTTTGGATCTTATCACGCGAGAACAATGCAGCATTAATCAACTCTGTAATTCATTTATATTTACATCATGTTGCTGAAACACCGGCACTCTATTACTTATGGGATGTTTATTAATTGATTGTTTAAAAACCCCATTATCCATTATCTATTTGTTTATGTAGCGCAGATAAGTGCTTGTGTGTCAGACCTCGCTTTTTTCCTTGGCCCGCTGCAGGATCCTCTCCTCGATGGTTCCCTGACAGATGAGGCGATAAACGGTGACCTGCTTGGTCTGACCCAGCCGGTGAGCTCTGTCCATGGCCTGCTGGTCCACGGTGGGGTTCCAGTCGCTGTCGTAGAAGATGACCTAAGGGAGAAAACAACCACACAAGCCAGAGTCAACTTTGGTCCAGTTTTGACATTTTTCTGGTACAATTACAGTGATATGACGTAGACACCGACCCCTCCGCATTATCCCATGTGAACTATCCCTTAGCATGACAGATGTCCTGTGTTAACAATCACGTCAAACTATTTGTGAGGAAAGCTAATCCTACATGAACGGGGCTACAGGGACATAAAGGAACATGCGAAGAGATGTTGATAAGCACAGAGATCATCGTTCATATAAATGCATGGTAACTCTCCCCTTTAGCACACACACACATCCATCATTGCGTCAACATGTTATTAGCTCCTCAAAGGAGGTTATGTTTTCAGGCTTTTAGCAAGAATACTCAACAACTGCAAAACCCATTTCCATGAAATGTTGTGGGAGGGTGGAGAATAAATATTGGAGCGGATCCAATTAAAAGGGTGGATACAGGATTTTTTTGTTGGATTTCTTAAACCATGAAGCACAGATTTGATGTTTTCTGGCTCTGCTAGATAAATAAAAGCACTGCATTGCTATACTTAAAAATACGCTTGCTGTGTTGACAGAGATTCTGCATCAGTGGAGGTTTTTTCCTTGATTGTGGTGATGACTCACGGTGTCAGCGGCAGTCAGGTTAATGCCAAGCCCTCCGGCCCTTGTACTCAGGAGAAACACAAATATGTCCGTCCTGTGTGTGGGGGGGCAGCGAGGGTAAGGGTGGAGGAGAAGGAGGGCGGACAAAGGGGGAGGGAAAAGGAGAGACGGACAAAATCGAAGGATATCATTTACACCTGGACTTACAGTACAAATATCCATACATCATGGCATAAAATTAAGTTACAGTGTAAGTTAAGAACCACTCTTGGGCACGACAGCCTGTTCAAACTTGGCATGAAAAATGAAACATGCACTTGATACTAACATTTGAGTTCGGCACCAACGCCCTCTAGAACAAGAGCCTCAGAGCTGCACACTAATGTGAAACAGAACATGACACACACACACACACAAACAAACACACACACACACACACACGATTGATTGTATCTACCCACCGACTCTGGAAGTCAGCCACCATGTCTCTGCGTTCCGAAATCTTGGAGGATCCATCAAGGCGCATGTAGGTGTGCTTACGGTAAACCATGTACTCCTGCAAAGAAAGGAGAAAAATAATTAGGAAAGACTGTTGTGTGATTTTGTTTCTCGCTTCATCTGGTGCCAAAACTATGCTCAGCACAGTCCCAGTACATAGGATCTTTAATCTGACAATGGAAAAATGCTTGTAAGAGCAGAATTGTCATATACAATCAGTGTGACTATCTGCTGATAAAAAATAATACCAAATAAATAGCAGATGTTATTTTTCAACATCAGCATTTTTTACCCTTAAACAAAAAACACAAGACACAGCCAAACAAGAATGCAGGACAAAAGCATACAAATTCAAGAATTTGCATGTTCTGATACACATATTATCGTTATCAGTGATTTTGAAACAAACAAACCAGAAGAGAGGAGATTCCAGTCTCCTCTCTTTTGGTTTATTTTGGTTTATCTTTTTGGTTTTACACTTGGGGAATAGCTACTAGAAACTGTAAGGTACATTTAAGAAGAACTCAAACACACAATTCTATTGACTCTTTATCTATGGAGCAGATGAAACCAGCAGGTCTAATTTCCAATTGTCCAAAAATCGAAATCTTAGATGTACAACCTTTTTGTCTGTTGTGTTTAAAACATCAAAATACCACATATCATATGCATACTTTATTTACTGGAACTGAAACCACAATTCCTGAGAGACACTGAGAAATGCTGAAACTGATATTCTACCTCCTCAAACATCTTGTAAGCTCTTCTGTGCGAGCGTGTGTTTATTTGTGTATTTGTGTGCGAATGTTTAAACGCAAGGACTTCTTCAGTGCCGAGGGCAGAGCAACAGCAGTGATGATGAGGTGACGTGTTGATGTCTGAGCCACAGTCCTGAGCCCTGAATCAGTGCCTCTCAACCAGTGTACCAATCACATTTGCTGGCACACACCACGACACACATCATTAGTGATGATATCAGTGATTTGACACCATGTTTTCACTGACCTCGCCGCATCATGACACCTAGGAGCTGCCCTCGTCTGTGCGTGTGTCTGGCTCTGCTCCCAAAAGCCCCATATGCACAGAGTCAACACTACATCAAGGATCATTAGCCTCAGTGCTCACAAAACCCTGCAGGGATGCTACTCTATATCTGATATCTCTGCTATACTCTACCTCAGCATTTTGTAATGTGCTCCTTTTAAACATAAATAAAGACGTGTGTTCAGATCGAACACTAAGATCACACGCCATTTAATGTTTATATCTTTCCATTTTTTACTTTAAACAGCTGGGAATTAAATCATCTCTTAGAACAAAGCATAGCAGCCAGGTTGTTCTCAACTTGCCAAACAATAGTGCGGTGTATATTTATTGTAGATCTTGTCTGGGAACAGTGTGCACAAGTCACAATCTGTTCTCATCCTGATAAAAGCAATAAATACAAGTCAAAGAAAAGATGAAGTGGTGGATTTAAAACCTAATAATTTGATAACAGGAACCAGATTTTGACAGATAACAATGTGTGGCATACAAAAACCCCCCAACATGAAGATGAGCTTCTAGGTCACTCACATTTACAAGGATTTGAGACTTTAAGAGTTTATTTATTACCATACCGAATGACATGTTGCCCCTACTTGAAAAACAAGTTGTTGCAAGTATGTTACATGCTAGTTTTTCAATTTATAACCCATTTATCACATATGGAAGTATGAAGGGAAACCAAGAAAAAACATCACTTAATATTGTAGTTATGTACTACATTGTGCATTATATCATATTTGGCATTTTTAGCAAGAGTTAGCCAATAACACATTTAAACAATACGAATGAGATAATTAAATACATGTGCTCAGAATCTATGATAATGATGAGCTGTTACTGTGTACACTAAATGTGAACCAGCACGTGAGAGAAAATATAATTATATAACTTATAGTCCTAGTATATAGTAAAGAAACTGAATTTAATGCTTTATAAGAAGCTGCTGGACCATCCATCTATTAGAGCCTCGAGGTCGACAGCCCCAGTGAATAAAACTTAATGACCCACTAACACTTCAATGTGTCTTTTCATTATTGGTCACAGTTAACATGTTTTATATTGTGTTTACAGCCACACCACGGGGAGATAAATTAAGTAAAGCAGTGAGTATCATAAAAAAAACATCTAAGCAGAGTCCATGCTTTGTGTTATGAATCACTGTATCCATCTCGATGTTGTTTAAAAAAAGAGATGGATGGAAAAATTCAATCAGCGCTGGAATCGCAGCCGCAGACTTGTAGTACTGTAAAGTGCCGTCTAAGCAGCCACAAACACAGCACTCGAGTAGAAGGGGGGGTAAATCGGTGGTCTTGCTCTATGGTCGGCTGCTGCCAGAGAAAGTCAACAATGTTATTTTTTCTTCAAGCCGTCCGGATCTTGATGATCCATCACCCGACCATGTGATTTCACCAGGACCTGCATCCAACCGGCGACGAAAACAGCGACGCTAATGACGGAGATTAACATCAGCTTCTCCTTCGCTTTTTTTTCTTCTCTTAAGACACAGACTTATGTTCAGGAAATCAACTCCATCTGCAGAATTTTAATCCCCCCAGACCAATGAGCAAGATGATATTGTTGCAGAGAACCGAAGCAAAGTACTGTATAATGATTTCATCTGTGGGTGTCTTTAAGCCATAAAAGGAGAAGATGTTGTCACAGCCCAATTACTGTATGAGGTCACGATGTAGCACTGTAGTATTGCTCCATAACAACAGGAACTCAGTGCTTGAAGGGGACAACAAAAGGTTGTTTGAAGAACATTAATGGAGAAAAGCTCGCTGCCTTTATCTTAACCATCTCAAGCATTCTCACCATTGCCGTTTTCCTTCGGCCTAAAACCACCAGGCATTCCCACTGTTTTCCAGACACACAGGAAGACAGTCCTTAACCACCTGGGTTGGGTCCATCTGCCATCAAAAGATTTGGCTGTGGAAACACAGTACAGTGCTGCACTGTGTGAATGGGGGAGGAATTCCCAGTGACATCATGCCAGAGGCTTTTGGCTCCGTAACGATGTTTGCAACAAATATGGAAGCAACAATAGAGTAACGGACTAACTCTGTCGACGCATGATCACTAACATAATTAGTTTGTGCTATTGTTTTCCCACGTAGATGCAGTGACGCAAATCATACTCAATTTTTCTACTTTAACTTCAGTCTCAATGACCTCAAATCAGCTTAAATCAAACAAAGACGCTTAAAAGCAGAGAAAGTGTCTTGAGCACGATGAATTTCTCTTTACCTATCGAAGGAGACTCAATGTAAATTAAAGAAGTCTCTTGAAAATTAACCTAAAATTCAAAGCAGGAAAAAATATTTTGTTTTAATTTTCTTTCCTCTCTCCTCGTCTACCTTTGTCTTTATTTTCCCTCCTCTAAACGCAGGACCTAGCCACACCCATCTCCCCCCTTCCAGTCATCCCTCCCATCTGGCTGCTTTCCCTGCAGATAAGAAGCCACTAATTAGCCCTGACCTGTTAATTAGCCGTCTAATGAGTGCACTAACAAGGGACAGGCAGGCTGATTAAAGGAGTTCAATATCTTGCAAGATGGATATGCAAATTACATCTGTTTTGATTAGGTAAATTTCGTTTTATTATTTTGGTGGTTGCTACAGATACATGCTCCACAATTGATTATCTTTTTAATATCTAAGATAACACCGTGTACGTGTTATACCACGGCTCAAACATCAGGGGGACAGTAACGCAATGATAGGTGTTAATAACAACAGACAGATAACTTCTATCAGCATGTTTTGAGTCACTAATTCATCATTTATGACTGGAGGTTTTAGTCTGTCTATCTTACAGTTTGTGTCCATTGACTTGTCTTGACTGTCAGTTTTGTTAGTTAAATAAGTTTGCTGGTTAAGCCTGAAGTTTTGGACTTTAGTTGGAGCACTTGTATAAACAGTCACACTGCTCGTCTTGTTGACACCATAATAGAAGCTGCAGGGAATTGGATACAGAGCACTGTGAACACACGCAATTTGGGAAATACTACTACACTTTCATTTTACTAGGACACTGGTAAAACTTGTGAAGTTTAGATGCAGTAGTCAAACAAAATATTTAACATCTGTACGCACCACCACCACCACTACATTAATTACTACTGCTGCAAAACTTGTGCCACTTGTGATTATCACTCATAACCTGCATGAGTGAGCACCAAAAGCTGCACATTTAGGTACAAATGACAACATAAATATAAAAGAAAACATAATTATTAGGGTATTTAATTTAAAACTATTAAAATCTACTAAACTACTAAAACTGTAGGCGTTTTCATGTTCCTCGTGTGTTTTCTCTGGGTTCTCTGGCTTACTCCCACAGTCCAAAAACATGCAGTGGTTAATTGGACACTACATTACACGTAGGTGTGAATGATTGTTTGTCTCTGTGTGCACCCTGCCTTTTGTCAGTTGGGATTGGCACCAGCGACCCCACGACCCTCATGAGGAGGATAAAGTGGTAGACGATGGATGGTTGAATATGGGCCCACGCCATCATGGCACCCTCTTCGACACCAGCACAACATGACTACTTGTGAAAAAATGAAATGGGAAACACTTGTCTCTCTGTGTGTGTGTGTGTGTGTGTGTGTGTGTGTGTGTGTGTGTGTGTGTGTGTGTGTGTGTAAGTGTGTACCTCCAGCAGGTCTATCATGCGCGTCATTTGGGAGTAGATGAGAACTCTGTGTCCGTGTGCTTTTAGCCGGCTCAACAGAATATCCAAAGTGTGGAGTTTGCCGCTCTCAGTGATCAGGCTCTCCTTATCTGAAAGAGACAAGAGAAAGAAGTGAGAACAACTAGATAGTGAGAGCTCATACTTGACACTCACTTTAAGCATTCAAAGCACATACAGTTTCAAAATGGTTTCGCGATGGTTGTGTCCAAATATGTAATCTTGCACAACGCTGATTTTGTTATATAAAAGTCAAAGCCTTATGTCATCTTTGTTTTTCAATATAATATAATGCAACACATATGCTTACTGGCAGAACACACAAAAGCAGTCCACTCAATTTGGAGGTTATTAACTGTTTCCTAATCAATACAAGTCTTCGATGTGGTTGTATCACTTTGGGTAAGGCTTGCTTGAGCATTGATCCTTCTAAATATGTCCCTTACTTAGTTAGTTTAAATAAAGCCTGTGCTCTTTGGCTGTACTGCTGATGAAAACAGAGAAACAAGAGCGACAACAAGATGGAAAGAAATCGTAAGAAAAAGTGATTTACACTGCATTTCACATAATGGCACAGAGGATTATAAAGCAGGCCTGGCAGTTGGTGTTGACATGACGTTACTTACAACACCACATCGGGTGTTCTGCAGCTTTCAAATGACTGACCACAGAAAGTGAATGGGGAGCAATCTGACCCCAGGTCTGCTGCTGAAGTGGTTGCCTACATGTCGAGCTGATGAGGAATTAACGTCATCTGACACAATGGCTGAATGAGAGAAAGGCCAGGGCAGCCATCGACCCAGTGACAGGCACACTATGGTGTTTGACCAAAGGGTTGTGACCCAGCGTGGGGAGAACCTAAGGCCAGGTCCAGGGTCAGGTGACGGGGTCGGGCCAGGGCAACAAGAAAGTCCCTATGGGAGAGTCAGGCTTGGCCACCTCATGCTCCAGTTGGACACTTGTTCCCAAGACCCTTTTTGTACAGTGAAAACATGGGACTTTATAAATATTTCCAAATCTCCTTTCTGTGCTTCGTCAATAATGTAACAAACCATGTTTAAATCACGTTCCATTAATCCACAATACAAGTTCAGATCATGTATACTTTAAAGTTGAGCCGCAATGTCTGGAAACGGAGAGATAAAACAATGTCTTAAAGACAATGAAATGTGTTCAGGCCTTCATCGTGAGCCATTAGAGCTCACAAAACGAGAAATCTTTTTTAAATTAAAACCAGTAACATTTGATGCTAATGAGTACTTAGACTGAACCCTGACCCGTGACCCTTTTGGCATACACCCCCCAAAAAGGTCAGGCCCTGCAGAGGTGTTAAAGAGGAACTAATAGAACAGATGAACAAGGAAAATACTCTAGGGAGGCATTGTAAACCTCACCTACAGGTCACAATGAAGTGGTGTCAGCCCACTGCACACACGGACTGCATGAGCATGAGAAAGTGATGACGGGATAAGTTTTGACTCAAAATTATATATACACACATGTCTTTAATTTGACTTCCTTAGTTTTTCACGAGACAGTTTGTACATTGTGGGCACAGTGTATGTGCTTTTCATTACGGTTCTCATTCTTTGTCATATTGTCAAAATGAAAAAAATTAAAGGAACAAATTGGAGTATAAGTATCAAACTGCAAAGAAAGAAGGCAGAAATGGAAAAAATATGTAGTAGAAGAAAAAGACATGGTACCATGATACCAAGATACATTAAGCTAAAGATTCAACTTAACTGTATATGTATTGAAAGGAAAGGTACACATGTTAGACATTACTGTGGCTTAAAACTAGTGCATACCAAGAGACCAGTGCGCCGCAACCCCCGAGATTCAAAAACACTATATCCCATGATCAAAGGCCTATAATTGTCATTGGCGTCAAGAAAATGGATGGAGCGAAAAAGCAAAAAGGAGAAAATATTGATACATACAGAGGATTAGACATATGCAGCAGAGAAAACGGTCCAGACAGAAGAGGGACAGACGGTGGGTGAAGGGGGTCTGTGGTGGCTCCGGCTACAGGGGAGGGGTATTAGCGCGGTGGCGGCGGTAATGTTGTGGTTTAGATCAGACGGGGGCCTTCTCACCGCAGGTGCCAGTCTAACCAGGGCCGCTGCTCAGTCAAGGGCACCAACAAGCACAGCGGGCCGCACTGCCAACCACCCAGATGCAAACCACCGCTTGGCAAAGACAGAAGTGCTCATATAAGGCAACGCTGTTCAACCCCTGCCGCCAATCTGTTTCTGTTTAGCAGATTTTATTTAAGCCTCGAAACTCTAATTTCATGTTTGTCGATGCATTAAAAACCCCTTTGGAGGATTTTTGTGGCATTACAAGACAAAAGTCTTTTAAAAAAAACTTAAATCTATCATTTTTGTGCAGTATGAAGAAATTGTATTATGTTTTGATCCTTGTGGAGAAGCTGAGGACACCATCTGATCACTAACCTATGTGACTCTCACCCAATGGGGAAACGTGTGAAAAATATGCTAAATAATCAAAGGAAGGCAGGGAAACAGATGTCCTACAGAAATGGCGAGATTGTATGAAAAAAAAAATCCCACCCCAGCAACTGTGCAAACTCCCCAAAGCCCAAAAATGTGGCTTACATAGAGAGGTGGCCGAGTTCAAACTATTTAGTGCATACAAAATATCCCTATGTCTAAATATTGCTGTAAAGCCAAAGCCATGAAAATGAATAATAGTGATTTAGGGAAGCTTTGGTGGTCTGTCCCATTCCAACATAACACTTATGGCTTACATTATAAGCTACATGTGGCTGCAGTGAAATGCATGACCATTGGTCATAAACGAGGGAAAACTGGATGTAGTAATGGCATGTGTAATATTATTACAAATTATCAGGACTCAGAGGGATTAAAAAGGATATATCTATACATGTAAATCCTGTCATGCATCAAATGAATTGGGCTTCAAGATTTTGTTTGGATTAGAGACAAAATGTGTTCACATAGTAACGCTATTATTATTAATAAACTAGAGGGAAAACAAAAAGAACCTCAAATAAATCTGAATGATTTGGGGAAAATATCATTGCCATTTTCATGACAGATATTGACTGCAATTTTCTCTGCGATATAATCTTTGTAGGTCAACCTTCATTTGTTAATATTAATATTCCCCAAAAAGACGCCCTTTGCACAAAAGCCACTTTGACAGGTCGGAAAATCACAGGTGTAAATAATCATATTCAAGATGGCTGAGTTCCATTTAGCTTCCTCAGTGTCAGGGTGCATGCTGGTTCTGTGTCACACTTGACTTACATTTACTAACACAGCCATTGTTAAGGTGATCAGTAACACGTGTGCTTTTCCTGCTAAAACATGTCAAAATGGCTGCTGAGCAAAGAGCCCATTGTTTCCAGTGTATCTGTGTTACATTTGCTGAGGGAAAAGAACGAGCAACAATAAAGTATATCAAGTGCAGCCTTTGAAATGTTGGTAGCTGTGTTGTTTCAAATTGCGATCGCCACTTGAAAATGATTCATTGTTCAGCTTCTGTAAAAACATGGACTACTTTTATATTCATGCAATCAAATGAGCACAAAACAACTTTATAATCATAGATGTGACGAGGACAATGATAAGACCACATCCTAAAAAAAAATACAAGCAAATCCCATGTGGTGTCACGCCACTCGGTTGTTGCTATGGATACACAAATCAAGCTTCACCACCTGCCCTGCCCCATGTTCACAGCCTCCCCCTGTCCCGATCTAATCCAGTCTAACAGCGGTATCCATGCAGCCAACCCTCCCTGGCTCCTCCTATCCATACCTCCTGCTGGCAGATTAGGGTACACTCCCCTGTCTTTCTCCTCTCCCCCTTTTCACCAAAACCACTGCACCCTCCAGCTCCATCCTTCTCTCTTCTACTACTAAAACCTCTCCCCTCTGCTCCCCCATACACACCCTCTCTCCCCCCTTTACTGTCTGTCCCCCGACAGTGTAATCCAATCCCTGTAGGGCCAGAGCCAGGGGCCTGACACGGTCCTGACCCAATTAGAGGCCTGCTGCCAGCTAATTAACCCCGGCCCAGCCCTGGTGCCTGGCGCCTGATACTCCCAAACCAACTACTGCGTTAATTTCATTAATATGCCACTACAATATTCTGTCCTGTCCTGTTCTCTTCCTTCTCTGCTGCTGCCAAAATAGGAGCAGAGCCACCCTCAACAGGGAGGGAAGCAGCAGAGACGCAATCAAAAAGAGAGGAGAAGCAGACGGGAGATTGCAAAGCTAATAAAAAAAGGAGCTGATGAAAGACGATGGATGGATGGATATGTGAGAAAGAGAGACAGATGGGGGGCCACAGAACAGGTCGAACCAACGATCGAACCGAGCGTCAGTTCCTCACTGTATAATGATATATTACACTGTGCAATCAATAAGTCAATGGACAACACTTGTTCAGCACTGCAGATGATGGAAATATTAGCCTGACACTACTTTGCTGCTTCTGCGCGTATTGACAAAAATCGGACTTAAACTTAATTTTCGTACAGCGACAGCATCAGGATAGTTAAGAGCCAGATGCCGAGAAAGGAGGCTTTTTAAGCCGGGAGCAAAGTGACTGTCAGAAAACAAGAGATTTGTCATCGCTTATTAGGACTCCGTGGTGTTTGACAGGAGCTACAGCAAAAACCTGTCTGTCGAGAATATGGTATCTCAACTCTGGAGTTCTGGAGTCAAATGACACACATGCCATTCAGAAAGCCACAAAAATGAGTCTGCGTGACTATGTGCGACAGAAAGTGATGATGGACTGTGTTTGTGTGTGTGTGTAAATATATATACATATAAATGGTGCATGTTTGAACACGCATCACTGTCTCCCCTCAAACATGCAAGAGCTGCCCTCCTCTTGGTTCCCGAAGAGTCTTTAACCAGGGGAAGAGACAGACAGTCTGATAGGAGTTTCGCAGGGGAACCTCACCACACCACAGTGCCCCACGGTGAACTCTGTCATTAAGATCGATTACTGCTGGTTAGCCTCTGCCAGCAATGACTCAACACACGCCACAGATGACAGCTCGCTGGCTAAAAGGCAGAGTGACTTAGACATTACTTGGCTTCCATGTTCTAAGATGCTGATCATAGAAGTATAATGCAGCAAATGTCTCCCCCTTCAGTCTACTTTGGGTCTTTGAGTTTCTTAAATATCAATGAGAGCAGCACTATTTCCCCTTCTTGATGCATTATTGGCCACAAATTAGACCAGGAAACCAAAACATCTGTGTTTCCTTTTATTTACTGGTGAAAAAAAAAAAAAAAAAAAAAAAAGCAGCACTCTGCAGACAGTTACCAGTGCCAGTTTAATGCAGACTGAAAGGGGCAGAGTCAGACCGTGATGTGGTGAGGCTGGCTGTCTGAGTTGTTTTGTGCCTGTCTATCAGAGGGCTGGAGAAGTTTCCTGCCATTTTGCTGGAGAGCAGAGTTTCTTTGAAGGGACAGGAAGGCAGGACTGCATTTCCCACAGCCTGGTGTGGGCTGCAGGGCCAGACCTAACACCCCCCCGTCTTCTCCCTCTCTCCCACACACACACACACACAGTCAAACTGATACATAACCATGCACACAGACACGCATAAGACACACATAAATACCAGGTTCTTCACTATCTCCTTCACACACGTACTCTCTCCACAGTGGTGACTGTCAGTTCCCAGCTCACAATAATGTGTGCTATAGTGAGAAGGCCGTTATTTTGTGGAGCGATTCCTTCTAATTATTGTGCGTGACGAAACACTGGCCACACAGACAGAAAGGATGTAATTTCTGTGACACCGGAGTGTTCTGCAAATACTCCCAACAGCTGAACGTCCTTTCAACCTGATTTTTAACTTGACCGATAATGCCGCTTAGCGTCAAACTGCTCCCCGTTGTGTGACTCGGTTGTGGCAGCTTTATGTGAAGTTTCGAGAGAACGAAAGCAATGACCGCAGAATTTCAGCAATTTAGCAAACAAACAAGACGGGCACGTCTCTGTAATTACAGTCGAAAACCTCCTCTCCTGTCGCGTCCTGGTGGCTCAGACTGAGGGACTGCACCGGGGACAATTCCTCGCTGACAGAACCCTGGCGTCTCTAAAAAATACAGCCGTATCACATGTTCTATATTAATATAATTAGCAGACATGCCACAGTTTTTCTTATGTCTTCCCGTTAGTAGAATTCTACCACCAGAAGAATAACAAAAAGAATCCGGGGGCCTCAAGACGTTGCTGCCTCAATTGTTTTTTCCTCCTCTGTGGCCTGATTCCTAATAAGACCTCTGATTAGATTCCTCCGTTGATATCAGTGGGCAGCCATACTCACGCCATGGCGCTCAAAACAAACAGTTATTCAGCTCTGCCATTTGTTCTGAAGGTGTGGGGCTGGGAGTGAGGAGGAGAGGGAGGGTGGGAAACTTCAGCGGGGCTACTGTACATATCTGGGCCTTGATGTGGCAACAATGTGTTCGGCGGAGGACGGGTGCCGGTGTGTTGGGTCACTTCCTTCCTACTGAGGCTGAGAAAGAAGTGGGAGACCAGACGGACTGAGAGGCAGATACTGATTTCAGATCAGACCGTGGCCCTGTCCGTTAACGGGAGAGCCCAGAGGTAAAGCTTGTCCTCCCTCTGTGTGTGTGTGTGTGAGAAAAAGGTAAGGCTTGCCGAGCGTGGGAGAGTGTGCAAGGGGAGAGGTGAGAGACACCTCAGTTCTCATGTGAACACTGCAGAGCTCCATGAATAGACTCAATGGTTCACACACATGTACACTCTCTTTCTCCCTCTAATACACACAGGCACAGGCGCACACACACACACATGCGCGCGCGTGGACGGACGGACCATCTATTAGTGTTACCTAACCTAAGTATTTGAACAATGACCAGTAGCTAAACTTCCTCGCTTTGTCTCCCTCCGTATAACTTCACAAGAGCTTTCAGACGGTTCTCACACAGACACACACAAATATTTGTTTTGTTTCTCACTTTTACACACAAACATTTTCACAAGAACAAGTTTTGTGCACACACAAAGTAAGCATTCTGAGTGTTTTAAGGATTTTAAGGATATTATATCACGTTGCAGTCTTTTAAAACTAGTTTAAACTGTTACCTTCAAGACTATTAGCTAAAAAGCACTTTGTTTCTTAGAATAGTGGTGTTAAGATACCATGTCGCTCTGTCGTCATTCTGCACACAGGACAGACAACATTGCGCTTAAAGTGCCATAAAGTGAGACGGCTGCAAACAGGTTGAAATATGACTGAAAACACAAATATGTACCCAAAAAATATTTCAGGATTGAACAAAAAGCTTGTTTTGATGGGTTAAACGCGTCTTGCCCCTTGCACTGCTGGTGTATACACACAAGCGCATACTTGGTTGGGTCTGATAGTAGTGCTTGACAGAGCCCCTTTTGAGATGAAGATGGCAACATACAAATAATGTTTCATTCATTATGTTCATGTAAATGAAACAGGCAAAAGAAAATCACCAAAAGTTAAATACTGTAGCTTTAAATAAAAGAGACATAACCAAGCAACTGTATCTTTAAGTAATAAAATCCATATGTGTGTGTATTGCGAGCTTATCAAATAAGTATACAAGGACACATGCCCACTTTCTGTGTCGGGAACCTCTGTTTCCACACAAAACAAAAAGAAAGCCGTCATCACAATCCCCAACAGCGACACTTTATCAGAGGTAGAAAGGCTGACCGGGTCGGTGAGAAGGGAAGTGTTGTCTGTAAAACTGTAATGGCCTCTTTCACCCTGGACATCCATCAGTCATCTAAATCCTGGCAGCAAATCAGCTCCCACTCTGCTCCTGCTGACCCTTAACTCAACAAGTCAGGCTCTTTTGATAAAGCACTAGTGAGCACACACATACCCCCACGTACACACGCATACACAATTATGCATTCACACCTTAATGGAAATCGCTGGTGTGTGTTTATGCGAGTGCAGAAGTTCTTTATCTCAGCAGTTCCATTAGACTGTAAAGGTTTTGGCTGCCTGACAGACAGACAGACAGAGACAGAGGAGGGTGATGTGCCCACTGACCCTGGGCCGTCCACTGTGGATTCTCCCACGGGCCCCTTATACTGCCCTTCTCTCCAGAGTGAATATCCAAACAAAACTATTAGCAAAATAACATGATAACAAATACATTTAAAGCAAACTCATTTCTTTAAAAATTGAGTTTTAGTGAGCATTACTATCTTTTCCAATGTCAACATTGACTGCTGCTGCATATTAACAGTTAAAACGTGTGGTAGGGACTGATGAATGATACACTCAGTTGCAGTCCGTTGTATAAACTAAGGCTGGGAAAACATTCAAACATTGATATATCATGATTTTTGTTTTAAAACGACCTTTTAAAAAAAATTATTGCCTGTCCCAGAATGGTGATTTTTCTACTGGCTCGACAAACCAAAACAGCAAATATGAGCAGCTGCAAATTTACCTCAACCGGTATTGGAAGATCCTTTTTAATCAGTGTCATGCAGGGTTTTGAAAATACCTTTTCAGTTTCATTTGAAGCATATTAATTTGAAGTGCTGTGTCCTGTTATGTGAGCATTTTACTCTATTTTCTTTCAGGACAAGTCACTTTGTATTTATTTAATTATTAACTGGTTGTTGACTGTAACAGTTAACTAAAAAAAAACATATTACTACTATGTGGCCCTGCGATGGACTGGCGAACTGTCCAGGGTGTACCCCGCCTATCGCCCAATGTCTGCTGAGATAGGCACAGCACCCCCGCGACCCTCTGGTGGAGGATGAAGCGGTAGATAATGGATGGATGGATGGATATTACTACTATTACTGTCTCACTCAATTTAGTTAGAGAGTTACTGACCGACAGTAACTGATGTGCACCAATTTATGACTCATGGATTGTTGTGTTAAGAAATGTTTCATTAAACGTTGTTTAAAGGGGAAAAGAAAATTGCAATTACTGAATCACAATACAAATTGAACTGGCATCATGATACAATCAAATCGAGACAAAGGCATATCGTCTCAGATCTAGTATAAACTGGCCTTTAGAGATTTATATGTTGTGCTGAGTCAATAGCGGATGTTCATTCATTTGTTTTCCATTAGTTGCACAACATTAGGTCACAAACTGCAGAGCTGAACACCTGACTGAGGAAAATGCTAGAACAGGAAGTCGGTTTTCGGTTGCAGAGAGAGAAAAAAAGCAATGGCGCATTGATCTTACCAGGTATCTGAATGTAGGACCATCCGTGGCGAGGGTAGAGGGCCATCACACCCCCAGGGCATTGTGGGTGGAAGGCATTGGCCCTCATACGCCAGTCTGACGCAAGTTCGGGCGAGCCGTAGAGGAAGCAGTTTTTGAAGACTGTGCCCCCTCCGCTGCGCGTCACCCACCACTCGTACTCTGCACTGCGGTCGTTACAGTAACGCTCCATGGGAACTGCTGTCACCTAGGAAACCAAAAAAGAAGAATGTGTTTTTTTATATATTTGAAACAGATAATATTGAGTCAAGATGAGATGCATTACATGCTACATGGGAGGGTTTGTGAAGGTATTTGTCTCATTATTTGATATATAAAATATTAGTCTTTGTTTGGCATGTGACAGTTTTACAATAATAGCAAAAAACACACAAACTGACACACTAAGAGGTCAGGGAGAAGCTGTAATAACTGGTGAAAAACCTGAATGAGAATCCCTTTAAAAGGCGCGTTTGTTTTACATGTAGCTGGAAGCCATAGTGGTCACCTCCACACCCCATCCACACACACACACACACAGTCAACATACACACACATTTCGCAGATAAGGGCTGCTCATTGTTGAAGGCCCACAAAGACAATGTGCACAGCGCTCCCCTCTTCCGTTTCCAAGACCACCCAAATGCTGGTCCATCTTTACATGGATGCAACGTCCACACAAACACAGAGAGGACTTGCATGGGTGTCTTTCCTCACACACACACACACACACACACACGCATACGCATACATACCCGGGGTGTGGCAGCGAGCAGGAACTTTGGTGGTAGCGTGGGCCGACATGGCCGCACTGTGAAAGTGGTAGAATTTCTGTTGTGGATTTTCTCATCCGTGTGTCCCACCATGCCAGGCCTCAAGGCTGTGAAAACCAGTTCCTGCAACACACACACACACACACACACAAAAACACATTACCACCCTTGTTTCATAGTGCAAGTTATGAAATACAATGATCATATTAGAGAGCAGAAATGTTTTTAAAATTATCTCTTCGGGTGATGTCACCCCTCCCGCTGATGTGACTCCTGCTGTGATTTGTGAAAAAAAAAAAAAAAACGTTGCTCGATGAAAGAATTAGAGTTGCTGCGAAGCAGAAGTTATTGAGTGCGGCATCCATCAGTTTTATAACTGATAGCATCTGCATGTTTCCCTGGTCACATGCCTGAAATGTTATAGGTTATGTAAAAAAAACATCTAAAAGCTTAAAACATTATGTTAAATGTATGATTATTCAGCTTATGTGACTTTAGTTGCATGAATCTAAATGTGGGATAACACGGCTGCCTAATCTCACATTTAGGCAGAACATGTTGTGAATCAAAAGGAATACATTTTGCGCTAAAGCTAAAGCTCAAAAAATGCACAGGAGATTGTAGATATCCCGCGATTATGCTTGTGTTTTGCTGTTTACAGTGAGATATCAAAACAGTGGTGGATACACAGTGCCACCTGATGGTAGAAACTAGAAACGACATCCTTTCACCTCCACCAATTATCAGCATATACTCATTTCAACACTTACCGTAAGTAGAAAGAGAAAGTAAATTCCCAAAATAAAATGAAGAAAACAAACACAGACTTTTCTGCGGCACTATACAGATGGAGTAATAGTAATTTGCCCTCTAATGTATGGATTTTTACTATACCTGCTTACTAGTAGACTCTCCCAGTTAGAAGAATATGAAAAATAGTCAGCTGAAGTGCAGCTGCTATGCCAGTGTTTCGCTTATTATATTTATATAACAAGATTATGTCGGTAGCATAAAATTATAAGTCATCCCCACAGCTCTATTGATGCATGTATTTAAACATAAATCATTCTTGACTGCGAACTACGGCTGAATGATTTGGATAAAATATGTAATTGCTTCTTTTTTGACGGCAATTTGATTTGTGATATTCTTTTTATCCAGTCAAGCTTCCCTTGAATATTTAATGTGTAATGCATTTAAACTCACCATCACAAATAATATTAACTGTAACTCTAATGCAAGGATAAAACATTATGAAGATATGAACTGTTTATATGTACTGTATGTATTGCATTTTTTAATATAACGAACCAATCAAAAATCTTGCCAGTGGAAAAGTCGGATAAAGGGGGTGGAAAGAGTGCACACGGGTGATATCTGACCGAAAAAGACAGAGGTAGAAACATTCTAAATTATATAAAGTATAAATAGAAACGGTGAAAAAAAAGATTTTCATTTCATTTCCAATCAAATGAGTGACAGATGTTTCTCACAAGGATGGACAGAGGGTCGAAAACCGATACACGAGGACAGACAGCCCGTTTGCAGCAGCGGCTCGCAGCCATATGAGTAACAACTTTCCGAGTTGCCTGCTTCTCTCAGTTGCTAAACAGGAGCAGCAGGAGAGCTGAGAGCAATACTGACCACACTGTCATGTATCCAGCCAGGGAGAGATGGGCCAAGAAGAGAGGAGATGCACTGTGTGCCAGCTCCATACAGTTTTCAAAAGAAAAATGAGGAGTTGACAGAACTTGGCCGAAACTCTGGGAGACAGCAATTTCAAGAAACTCGAGGGGGAGTCTGCGGTCATCATGGTCACGCAGTATATATACACAGTATTAGCTCTTCAGGTATCCGCAAGTTCTCACTGTTTCTCTTATATTTAAACATAATTTTTCTGCCCTTTCATTCTCCAAGCTGCTCCGTGCGTGTGTGCGTGCGTGTGTGTGTGTGTGAACTCAAGACACTCAGCAGTTGCCTGACTCTGTGACATGAGGCGAGTGGAGGAAGAGAAGACGAGGGTGGAATTACACAGAGAGCATTTTCCTTCCGAGAGTTTTCCACACACACAACAAATTCATTAAGGATCAGTGAAAGATGATAATGTGATACATATCTGGAAATGTGTAAACTCTTATGCGAAAGTAATAGAGAAAACAACTGCTGGGGCAGTGCGTTAGATCGTGTGCAGCATGCAGCTGTTTCTCTTTTAGAGGTCATCTGCCTATTTGAACTAGCACCTATGTTTTGCAGTTTCCTATTTCCAGTACTCACAATTGGATTTCCATACTTCCAGGAAATATTTGTTGTCTCATCATAACCCTATTGTTCTCAGCCTCAGTATCCAACACATATGAAAACATTAGAGTGCAGATGAAAGGAAAACTGGTTTCGTCAATATATCCAGAGCAACATGTAACCGACAGACGTTGCAATACTGCAAGATTTCAGTGTTTTCCAGGACAATGGTGCTGCCACTATTTACCTGTGCCTTAACAATGACCTGTCCTCTGAACCCATGTTTTTCTTTCTTTATTACCACCTCTGCTACACTGATCACCATGGGAAACCAAACTATTGTTTTCATACTACACTACCATATCAACAAACAGAGGTTTCCACCACAAGAACTTTACTTTAACCTAGAACACACAGTTTTAGAGGAATTCAGCTCCCTGACCTGCATTTTCCATCAGAGCAATGCAAGGTCTACATGAAGCTCTGGGACATTTTCCACAGCATTGTTATACACCTGTCATTTTATTTCAACCCTTAACTGTAAACACAATGTTTGGCTTGCAGTTTGCAGTTGACAGAAATCAGGTTTGAGCAGGCCAAACCTGCTGCTCTTCCCAAGGATTTATCCCTGCTTTGGAAACGCAAATCACATTAACCAGGAGGAACTTTTACTCATGGAAATGTTCCTTTTACATCAATCCTAAAGAAATGTAAGTTCCTGGAATCCTGCATGATTTTTTGGGGGCCGTTTTTATTATATTCGATAGAAAAGGTAAAGGAGAGACAGAAAACTGGGACATAATAGGCAAGCAGTGAAAAGTCAGTGAACTGAGGACCTGACCTTCAGTGCATATGCATCCGTATGATATACCTGCTAACTATTTGGTTATCATGTCTGCCCAAAGATGTATTTTTAATCTTTAAACTGTACTTAATGATTCCTAGAGCTTTCTCTAATATGTCTGACAGCAGACGCACAGACAGTCTCTGGTGTGTGTGCATCCTAGAGACAGGCAGAGCGAGGGAGGACAGTGATACTCAGTCATAGAGCGACACAGAGATTAGGTTCCACTCTGGATCCCAGAGGAGGGAGAGGAAGCCTGGGGCAAAGAGCACACTGTGTGGCGCAACACACACTAAAGCTCTGGGGAAAATTTCAGCAACATTAGTGCCACATACATCCCTTCTGGAGTTTCAACCATCTCCTACGCACCAGTGTGTGCCACATATGGCTGCTTGAGAGTCTCTTGTGTGCGGAGTTTCTAGCCTGAGTGAGTCTTGTGTGTTTTCTTACCTGGAAGACAGGACTGGTGTGCGTGTTGGGAAAGGCAGTAGGTCTGTTCAGCCACAGAATCAGGTCCTTTTGAGACAGACACGTAATCCTCGGGTGTAACGAGCCTCTTTCCCCCTCCCCATCTCTGGCTTCCTGGTGCCTCTTTTCTTCAAGGCCAAACAGGCGCTGATAGTGGAGCCGGTATGCAGCTTTCAGAGACAGAAAAAGGGCTAACCATCTGTGAGAGATATAACAGAGAACCTTTGAAGAAAAGCATTTTAAATGAATTCTGCCATCACTACAACATCATATAAAGAATACTATAATATTCTCATTATTATTATGCAAATATTTAACTCCTCCTTCTATACATTTTAAGATAACTGCAATTAAACACAAAACAGCACTAAAGTCATTAAGTCTTGCTAAGAGAAACTAGTCAGATTTCCATTAAAATGTATTGCAAAATTTAAAGGTCCCAAATTATACCCTATTTCTCCAAGTTAAACTAGTTCCCTGGTGTCCTAATGAACATGTCTGTGACATGCTTTGGTCAAAATACCATAAGGATGAAGCACCACAGCAGTTCAACCACCCTGCCAAAACAGCCCTGTTCAGAACGCTCTGTTTAGTAGTATTTCTTTAAAAAAAAAAAAAAAAAACGAAACTTAAGGGACAGGAAATGACATCAGACACAGAGGCTACCGGGACCTAACAGCAGTTAGCATTTGGAAAAGTAATCATTTGCAGGCTCTAGCAGGCACATTGCCGTCATATATAACATGCATCTACTGGACAGATAAATCCTCTGAGGCTGAAAGTTTGTGTAGGACTCTGTGCTGCACTGTGGAGCCAAGAATAGAACTTTTCGCGGATTTCCGGTTTTTGGATGCCGTTGCCCTCGCCAGCACTCGCGTGTTTTACGGACAAAGCGGAGCTCCGGGAGACAACAATTCCAGGAATTTTGCATCTTGCGACGTTCCAACGAGTGCGGAAGTCAACACTGCATGTTTTATCTCCTGTACTTAGACTGAGGAGGACCAGAAAAGCAAGAGAGGCATCATTTTTCAAACTTTAGCGACTGGTAGGGCCTCCAGAGTCCTAAATATAAGTATTAAAATGATTAAAAAGTAGATTTTGCATAATATGGGACCTTTAAATTAATATTCAAAGATTAAAAGTTAGAGTTAAAAGAAACTGTGCACTTGTGTATATTTCACAGCAAATATTGAAGAGTGAGTTCACTAAAATAAGCAGTAGGTGGCACAAAAGAGGGATAACAAGACACAATTTGATGAAGTAAAGGAAGAGTGTCAGCTGTTAATATATGGTGGTGTTACGGCTTAAATTCATTATTGAAGTAAGATTTCTTTTTTTGAGCCGTGTGGAGGAATGTAGTGGTTTCCTCATGAGTCAACACATTCCTCATCTCGTCCACTGTATCCACCCTTTCTGCTACTTTTTCAGCATGGCAGAATGCGGATGTAGGAGGGACGTTTGAAGTCACACGATTTCTGAATGTAATTTTTTGTAATTTACTAATTCTGTTTCCATTGTACCCAATCACATCTTTCCATTCAGGTGTTTTAATGTACAATTTTAAAAAAAGGCTGACAAACCGCACAATATTTGTAATAATTTTTTACCTTTTTTCAATCACAGACAAAGACAGTATAAGGTTTGAAAACTGAAACATAAAGCCCACCTCACTAAAGTGCCTTGCAGCATAAGGTTGGACATCTCAGCGGGTGACACATCGATGAAGCGCAGGAAAGAAAAACAACTTCCTTTGTCATCACCTGGGAGAGTAACAACAGAGAATGAACTGAGAAGAAAAGACAAAATGTGATAATAACGTACAAAAACACCTTCACAGATGATAAAACAAACTCTTCACTCGACTTCTGCTCACCTTTTCTGTGAAAGAGAGACTGCTGGATGTGGTTTGGAGAGAAAGGTGACAACAGCACTTGCAGCAATCTGAGAAAGATTTAGATTGAAAGACACCACTGAATGTGAGAAAAAGCAAGAGACAAATCTTAGGATATAATCTGATCCCAGTCAAACCCACAACAGTTTCTGTGTGAAAGTTATAATTGGGATAACTTCTGTGAGTCCCAAATCAGCAAAAAGAGTTAGTGTGAAAACACATGTAATTGATGAACAATTTGACATAATTTAACAACAACTCAAAAGAAATCTTGCTTTATTTGTTTGAATTGGACTTGAATATATTTCTTAAGACCGAGAGTCCCTGAATGTCTGTGTGTGTGTGTGTGAGTGAGTCTGCTGTAAGACTCACTTGTTTTTGGCCTGGTTTTGTGCGTGGATGAGACCACGGCGGTAGACGAACTTGGACATGATGTAGGGCTTAATGGACATGTGGAACGGAGAGCGTGTCTCTTGGCGCTCAAACAAGTCAGGATGGTTACACACCTACGGAGAACAATACAAAGAGTGTGGTGAGCAAAAAAAAATGTGCACAGAAACATGAGCATTCCTCATTCTTGTGTTTATTCTACACATGCCAACTCATTGTTAAACAGAGATGGATTGTTCACACCAATAAAATGCAGTGCCCTGATGACTAATAGGACATTAAAATTCCTCAAGAATGCCAAATGTGGCTACAAATTATTAGAATTTTGATGTTATTAATATTATGATGAATTATTAAACAAATAAGGTTCATAAATCATCTGCTTAAACTGTCAAAATAATCAAAACACCATAGCTGTAACCATTTATTAGCTCTGCCAAGAAAGAGGAAGATTCTTTCAATATTTGATTGAATATTTAAGGGATAGTTAAGCAGGTTAAAACTCCTACCTTCCTGAATTGCATGACAAGGTTCATGAGGGAAGAGGTGGTGGTGTGAGACTGCTGGGATGAGCCCATGGAGGACTGGAGCAGGTCCTCGATAGAGATCTTGTTCCTCAAGGCCTGATAGAGCAGCCTCTGCCGGGACGTCACCTGGCAGTAAGTCAGGATCTCAATCTGTGCAATAACGAAAGGTCAAGAATGAGCGCTACAAAAACAGCCATCAATGATATTGTCTTTGCTGTTTAAAGGATTCACTGACACTGAAGTGTTTATACATTATTTCAGTAAATTAGTCATTTAAAATGTTCTCATTCTGTCCTGGCAAGGACAATTCTTTTAAATTTAAGTATAAAATAAGCCTACAGCAAGAGCAGACTGTTCCATTTTTGATTCAGTACCAACATGATGTAGCAATTTCTTAAGAGCGCATTCAGTTTTTTCACATGAACTCAACCAAAACTGAATTTATGGCTGCAGACTCAATGGTCAGCTAATCCCACATTCTTTAAGAACACATTTTGAAAACACAAATGTCTGGTTTTATCTCGTGTCAAGCTTTGATAAAAGCAGCAACATACCACTCAAAACTTCAGTAATTCCTATTGGTTTTAATGGGTGGATTAAATAAGAGAAATCAACAGCGGCTGAGCGGAAAACCTGAGAAGCTGGCAGGCACGTATGTGGGTGTGAAGGAAAGTGAAAAAGACAGATGTGTGGGTGTGGTGAACACTGCCATTCCTCCGACTCTGTGTATCAAGACTCCCACAGCGTATGAGTGAGTATGTGTGCACCGCATCTGACAGCAAGAGACCCCGAGTCCAACATCTGTCAAGAGGATCTGCCAGCGCAAGCATCACTCACCGGCATGTTACAACACTTTCTGTGTCAACGAGGTGCAGAGAGAGACAGACGGAAGACGGGTGCAGTGAAGAAGTGAGGCTAGTTTAGTGCTGGAAAAGTATAATGCTGCATTTTTTTAAAGGAGCGATGTGCGAAAAGGTATTATAATAAGACCATGTGTGACCATGATGTGTCAATACCAATGAAGATAGTCTCTTCAGTGATTATAATGCAATTGCAATTTATATGTGTTTTGGTTTGGCGTTTTGTTCTTTTGCCCCACCCACCCACCCAATAACACAGTTCATAGCAGTTAACCCTTCCGTGACCATTTGGCATGGGTAGTTCTCATTACCATAACTCCTAGACCGTTTGTGATATCTATAAAATAAAAAAATTTAAAAAACCTATGGACTGGCCATCTGTTCAGGGTGTACCCCGTTTTTTGCCCTATGAGCTGACCCTCATGTGGACAATAAAGCAGTAAAATACATATAGATAGATATAGATGTCACACATTTATGACATCAGCTTCTCAGTACTGTATTCCTCAGCAGTTGAATAACTGCCAGATATCGGAAGTGAAAGTTATCTTGAAAATAAAAGGGGCAGAAGCACTCACTCAATGGATTTTTTTTTGATAATAATATATAAATAATAATAATTATAATAATAATAATAATAATAATAATAAATCCAGACAGACTGATTATCATCATGGTTAAACTGAGCTCAAGCAGAGAGCAGCTAGCTGGCATGGGTCGGAAATGCTGCACTATCAAACCTAAAAAGCCTCTGTACCATGCTCAAAAACATCACAACCGGTAAAGAAGAAAACAAGGGTCTGTAGAGTACATCATTTTAAATATAGAGGCCTGAAATTTGAGAGAAAGTTGAAGATGGACCCCGACAATGCTGATAATTGTGATAATTCTCTGAGCAGACACTTTCACTTTCAATTTCCACCTGTTGCTAACATGCTAAAATTAACCAAACAATGTTCAATGTATAAAAAAATTAAAAGAGACAGTGGGACAGTTATTTAAGTGTATGTGTAGGTGTATATGTTTTAGCATTAAACCAGTGTAACACCAAGGTTAATGTGCAGCGGGTTATTTATGTACTTATGTACTTATGTACTTGGGCTAAAGGTCACTGTTGGAAATATTTTACCTGTATGACCTTTAAATGAGCATTACTATGAACTTAAATTCAAATGTTTTTGTAGAAGACCTGCACTATTTTTCAAAGTTCAATTTTAATGTACACTTTTGTCCTATCCATGTACCTCAATGTTGATGAGAAAAATGTTAATCCCTCCTGTGCTCCATATCTAATAAAACCTTACAATAATTATAGAAAACTATTTTTGTCTTTTATGCAGTTGAAAAGCTGGGGCTTGTTTTCCTACAATGAGAATGCTTTTTTTTTTGCGTTTGCTCTTCTACCTTGTCTGAGAGCTCGTTTTCCACATCCTTCTTGATCCTGCGCAACATGAAAGGCTTGAGGATCATGTGCAGTCTGGAAAGTTGGTCTGAAACACAAACATCACACAACACAAACTGTTACATGGAACAGTGAGCAGGAATAAAAGGCTGGCACTGGCCGAAAGTTGTAGAATGTCCCCCACAAAATGAGGGGGAAATGAATAAGTGTTGTCGGTTGGAAAAACAGAGAGAAAAAGAGAGAACTAACACGTAGCCAAGAGGAATATTTTTTTTTCTCAGAGCTAAGACTCACTCTCGTCGATGGCAGACTTGTTTTCAGCATGGCTTTCGATGTCCTTGGAGAACCACTCGTTGAACTCTTCGTGGGAATCGAACAGCGTGGGCATGATGAAGTGCAGCAGGGCCCACAGCTGAGAGACAGTAATAATACACACTTGTCAACAGCTGTGTGCACACACGCACTCACGCGTACACGTAGACACACACATGTTGCTCACCTCAGCCATTGTGTTCTGGATGGGTGTCCCTGTGAGCAGAAGTCTGTTTCGACATTGGAACTGCAGGAGGATTTTCCACCGAACACTGAGGGAAAAAAACAGAAACACTAAGCGTTGATCTATAGCATTCTTATAGCATTTATCATCATTACAAACTAAACAGTACTTCTAAATATTACTCAAATATAGTTTGCATGTGTGTACACACCTCTTTAAAGGCATTTACCCAATAAGTTGGTGGGCTTTGGCCACCAGCCAATGTTTTTAGTATAGATTTTCAGTTAAAAAAACACACTGTTCAACAGCTTTGAGGAAGAATGACTGGCTTACTGAAACTTGAAACTCATTATATGGCAATTGTTGTGTTCATGCTTTTACCTGGTGCTGCTTTTCAGTGCCTGGGCCTCATCCAGCACCATGTACTGCCACTTGACCCTCTGGAAATATTTGACGTCCTGGACAACCAGCTGGTAGCTTGTGATAACCACGTGGAATGGAGCATTTTGTGTGTAAAGGGTTTTCTGTACACAAGTGGAAACAATGACAGTATGGTCTTTATAAACCAAACTAAACATCAGAAACTCTATGTTCCTTTACATCATAATCTCATCCTTACCTGGCTCCAGAATTTCCGAATCACCTTACGATCGTGAGGGTTTCCCCAGTACGGCAACACCTAGTGGAAAAATCAGTAGCATTAGAAAAACGGATAAAAGTGGGTCAAGGCTGTCATAAGAAACACTGCAGTGCCAAAATGATCTATCAAGTGTAACTTTTTTCACCTGATCTATAGTATATTTAAACTGAACTCTTCCAAAATACTGAGCATTGTTATAAAAACAGGGCTACAGTGATGTTCCCAGAGGGAACCTTTAGGCACCACTTTCACATATTAATCACCACTTCAGTTGTTGAGTTGTTGATGTTGAACAGTGATGTGAAAAGATTTACACATCATTACCTCACTCAACACAAACTGGTCTCCCATTGTTTTCGATCAGCCTTGCTTTGGGTGTTCAGGAAGCTTATCTTCAAATCACGTAATAGGGTCTTTTCACACTTCATTAGCAAAATAAGCTGCAATTGATTTACTTTCAATCAAGCATACAAAATGGGGATAGTTGAGTGCTCCGTGTCTGACACATTGATGTGCCTGATAAATAACTTTAAGGATAAAAGCATGCAGAGAATGCCACAACCACACAAGCGATGTTATAAATGCCCTAAGACAATCCTGCCCCCTCCTGGATAGCTTTAGTAAGTTTTTAAAGAATCTGTGAATACTTAGAGTGATTGCTGTTATAAGCATTTTTCACCAGAACAAAGCACCACTGGGTTCATGTAAATTCAGCACCAGAGAGCGGTCAGGATTAGGAACCATGATTCCTTCAGGCATGTTTCTGCAGGTGTTTCCACCGGCGTGCTCACTCAGCAGCACAAAAAAAGATTCCCACCTTGAATTTGGGCACGAAGCGGGTGAACTCCTGATGCCAGTTGTTGAGCGTAGACGCAGGGGAAATGATGAGGAATGGACCCCAGATATTGTCTCTCTGTGAAGGAACAGAAAAGAAAATAGACCATCAGCCACTGCAACAGCTGGCCTTTGTATGTTGCCTGCGCAAGCACTGCAGCACCCAATGACAGGAAACCCTGGAGGAACACGACATGCATCTTCCTGTCAGCAACAGTTTGAGCTGAAAGGCTCACATTTCCCCTAAATTCCACTTTTTCTCCATTTAGAGTTAAGGGACCAAATAAATCAAAAGAGCGGGCAAATCAGTCATTCACAACAATGAAATAAGTTATCTGACTCATTCAGTGAAATGTTCCACCACCTGCAAAAAGCTCAGCCAGAAACTGGTGGCTTTTTAAAGGATGCAGGTGCACAGAGAAAATGGATGTCAGATGTTGTCAGCAGTAACAGCAGAGACAATTGAATATTCCACAGAACTCTGTAGAGATTTGTGGTGCATGAACCCCTTTGACCCAGTGCTGTCTCTCACCTCTGCTAGGTGTGCCAAAAGGGCAATACTCTGGACTGTCTTTCCCAGACCCATCTCATCAGCCAGGATTCCATTGATGCCCTTTGGAGGAAAAAGAAAACAAAATTCATTCAAGTCATGTAAAATATAATACATATAATATATTAAAACTAAGTCAACTGAAGGCCGAAAGTCAAAGGGAAACTGCGATTGATGTTATTATGTTAGAGATTGTGCGTGTGAAGACAATTTGACCATTTGACAGGTCAAAGTAGGCCGAGTGGCTGAGTTCCATATAGCTTCCTCAGTTTCAGTGCATGCTGGGTCTCTGACTCACTCCTGAATTACAGGAACTGAACTCAGCCATCATTAAAGTGATCAATAACACCTGTAATTCTCCTGCTAAAACATGTCAAAATGGTTACTGTGATAAGAAACACCCTACAAGAACAGGATACCATTACCTCCAACCACAAAATGAGCAAATATAAGGATAACTGACACAATTAAATGTTAATTCATGTGAAAATAAAATTAATAAATAAATTAAAATTTCACAGAAATTATTCCTGTAAATCAAATACAGATATCCAGACAGGACAGATTTTCTCAGGACATCACCTGCTCATAGAGGTTCGCCAGCCAGTTCATGCCTTTGAGTTGGTAACCCTTGAGTTTGCCGTTGAAGATGGTCGGCTGAGGAATCTCTTCACCGGCATGTATGGATGGGTTGGCGAGGCTGTAGCTCTCGCCAAAACCAGAGACAGCACCTGAGGACAAGCTGACGGCTGCATGCAGGGACGCGCAGCGACTGTCTTTTGCCTCATCATCAAACATTCGCGTCTACAGGGAGAGATGAGAACGATTTGGCAGTTAGGATCTATACAGTATTTGTGTGTGTGTGTGTGTGTGTGTGTGTGTGTGTGTGTGTGTGTGTGTGTGTGTGTGTGTGTGTGTGTGTGTGTGTGTGTGTGTGTGCGTGTGCGTGCGTGCGTGCGTGTGCGTGCGTTGGGTGCGTGTTATCTTACACTCGCTTGATGAATCTGGTAGGCTTCTTTGGCATTCCTCAGAGCCTGAGACTTGTAGTAATCACTATCTGAAATCACATGAAAGACTCCAGAATTATTATGTAGTTTGTTAAGAGTATATAGTAACTGGTAGTAATAAATAATAAGTAATTTCTTGTTTGACCAACACTGTCCTTCATATATACAGTGGTTACTGGCATAAAACACAGACAGAAGTTGTTGAAGGGGAAAGACTTAAAAAGATAAATGGACAAAATTGTGGTTTACTTTGGCTCTCAACACAGAAGAGAAACTTCTCAACATTCCCACAGAGACTGAATACATATAACTGTCAACCATCACATTGAACTTCTAATTGATTGAGCTCCACAAAAACACATCTAACATGACTGAGTTGAGCATACACACCATACTCCTCCTGTCCCATGTTGACCATTACGCCCCCTCCGATGTCTATCTGTCTTTGAGGTCCAGAGTCTTCAAGCTTTCTGAGAATTTCTTCCTGAACGACATCCCCTCCTGGACCACCAATGCTGGCTTTACCACTCATAAAGTGAGCGTACAGCTCCGTCTGAGTGATGAGGAAATTTAGTTTGCGCTGCTGACGCTTGGCCTGCAAAACACAGAAAATCAAATATTACAATTCAGTCATTTCAAAGAGTGGAATAGTCCAACTTTGAACACATTTTTAATTTTCATATTTGAAAGCTTACATTTAAAGAGAAATATAGCAATAAAAAAAATAGCTTGAGACAAAGAAGACAAAACCTTCTGCTCTACCCACCTCTCTCATCTCCTCGTCCAGCTTACGTTGCTCCAGTGCCTCCTTCTCTGCCCTCTTTCTGTGCTCTTTCTCCACTTTCTCATACTTCTTCCAATAAAGCATCATCTCCTTCGTAAGGCGTCGAGCTCGAGGCAACGTCTCCTTGCAGTTCTTCTGAGCCTGGATAGCTGCACGCCGCACTTCTCGCATGCATTGGTGAGCCAGCTGGTACAAAAAAATGTTTTAATTACGGTGGAAACTAATATCTCACATTCAAGAATTGAGATTTGGTGGGTTATCATGTTTTTTCCATAACATCTTTGAAATTTTGTACCATCAACATAGTATTGTTTACACTTGACTTACCTTTTTAGCATTAGTCAACACCAGGTTCTTGGCAGAGGTCTTCTGCTTGAAAGTCTGCGATGTAAGTATAAATAGAATATTAAGCTGAACATTTGACAAGAACTTAAAATTATTGAGCATTTATTAATGACCATGTCATGCATACTAACTTTGGGTATCTCCTTTTTGGCGATGGTCAGCCAGGCTTTGCGTCTCCGGGCGTTCAGCTGTTCGATGGTCAGATGTTTCTTCTTCACAATCGGCAGCGGAGCATCATGGGAAAACCTGGCAAATACCTTGTTGATGTAAGGATGCCCCTCTTCCAGAAACTCTCCCTCACCACGTTTCTTCTTCTTCTTCACCTTTTTCAGTTTGGCTGAATAACAAGAGTCACACACAAAAACAAATCAACGTTAACTTTCCCAATAATTATCTGAACAAGTCTCCAACAGATTTCAGCTTTGTCTTTACCCTTGAATTTCTTTTCATCTTTGATTTTCTTCTTCTTTGGGCCCAGTAGATGGCGATGTTGCTCATAAAATGGGTCATGAGTAGACAGGAGCCCAGTGCTGTAGTATTGATATTGGTGCAGCTGTAGGACATATAAAAATGGACAGAAAACATACAGATATATTTATTATATATAAAAAAAAAACATGTGTTTCTTTTATTCTAAGTGTTTCTCAGCACTGTATTCATGAGCATGTGTACCTCACGGTCAGAGTGGAACTTGCTCTGATGCTGCCTGGTAAAGCGATGCAGCCTCAGCATGTCGTGCAGCTCCTCTCGAGACAAACTGAAATCAGAATCATCTGAATCTGTGTCCGAGTCCGTGGTGTCATCGCTCAACAGGATACTCTGCGCGAGGAAGAGAGAGAATGTGGTTCGAGGAAGTTGAAGGGAGCAAGTCAGGTAAAGAAAGGATTAGAACAAAGCACTGCAGTGTTCCAAAAATCTGGCTTCATGGAGGACAACACAATCTTAAATGCTTTTAAAATTTCTATTGTATGATGTAAACTGTTTATACATACCTTGAGCCATTTCCTGTTTTTCTTCAGCTTGGAGAAATTGTAGAGGCTTGCTTTATCTGTTTTTTGGTCTATGGGGTTTTTTAAAAAAGGGAAGTGACAGAGACAAAACAAGCATAAAGCACATCTGCTATGCCAAAATAAATGACAGCAGTTAAGAACATACTTGTGTAGTAATATAGGAGAAACATTAACAAAGTGTTTATCTATGCATCTTACCTTTACCTTGAAGCAAAACTCCATTAAGAGTCTTGCCTTCTGCCAAACCATCGCCGTGTTCACATGGCTCACTCTTCACTGTCAAAGCTGTATGTTGTGCTGAGTTGTCCAGGGAGAGCCCAGTCCCTAATGCACCATCGCTGTCATCGCTATCATCACTACATAATGAGAAAAGCAGCAAAGAGTTCTACTGTCTTATAAAAGAGACAAGGATAAAAGTGATGCCAACATTGTGTTGTCAGTGTTTTTAATGAAATACAATTGTATTTATAGTATATCCTGTAACAATGCATTAGTTAAATCTGAGAGATACAAGCGTACACTCAACACAAAACCCCCTGCCTGTACCTGGTTATGTCTCTGTTGAAGATGGTAGCAGTTTGACGCAGGAAAGTGTCCAACCTCAGCGATCTTTCTAAGCGTTGCAGGTAGAGAGGTTTGGCCAGGACAGAGGTTCCTGATGGCCCAACCTCCAGCCGGCCGCCCTGCCCTGACGCCATGCAACACAGACTCCTCTGCCCAGCAGGGCAGCAACTTTTACTGATGAGAGAGAAGCAGAGCGGAGATAGACAGTTAATGGGCATATGACTCTCGATCAGAGTGCAAACACAGGACAAGTCTACCTTTTTAAAAATGAAGCATTTGAAAGTATTGCAATTTCACATCCAGCTACAGTATGGACGTTAATAACAATTTCACAAAGCTCAGAAGCAGTTGTTAAATTTTGCCTTCATTTTCCACAAACCAAATTTTCCCAGCCTGGTTCCAGAGTCCTTATGTCCACCCACCTCTCCGTTGTTTTCATAGTAAACAAAACAACCATTTATTCCGCCCACCCTCTGACTTCCAGAATTGTACAAACTCAAGGTTCAATAATGTACCTACCTTCTCAGTTAAGTACATCATTGCACTTGATTCCAAGAATAATGATCTGACAAAGGGTAGAAACCCTGTAAAAAAGGAAATCACAGTCACACAGTGATTTTGAAAGACAAATGTGGATGTATGAGGGGCTGGTGCTGTTTCACGTGTTGTGTGCTCTGCCTAGAGTTTTATTATGCAGCATATCAATGTGCATTCTCATAACTCTCAAACAGGGCACTGTTTCCACGAAACACATTTAATTCAAATAATATTATTATTATTATATGCATGTGATCTCAGCAGTTAATGGTTAACTTCATGTTTGCAACCTAAGCACTTAAGTAAGAACGGGAGATTTATCCTTTTTTCTTTTTTTTTTTAATCTCCCTGACACACACACACACACACGTGTGCTACTACATAGGTACATAGGATGTATCAATTCATTTCCAATGTATTATAAGATCAGGCCACTGATGTCACAGCAATGTGCATCTTAATATAATCATTTATTATATTAATATTTCATATCTTAATATAAGTTGAGTATTACAGCTGTGGCGTTTCAATAAGTGAACTACAACACTTGTTCTCTGTAATTACTATACAGCCTCTCTAATAACAAACTTGGGGGTGACATGAACTAAAGCATCGAAAGATGTTTAACTCATTTTAAAAGTGAATATATTCATAAATAATGTTTGTCTTCTTTTGTCATAGTGTGGTTATGATATTATTGGCTAGCTGACAAGTCCACGCTAGCATTAGCCAGGCTTTGCTAGCTAACCTTGGATGTTACAGCTGCCGGGCTAACGAGTTGTAGCTGTTAGCACAAGCTACATTGCCTGCGATCAATGATAGTTAAGGGTCAAGGTGGTGATTTGCTGTCACAGTCCTGCTACAAGTAAACACTGCAGATATTAGCAAGCGCTGGTAGGTGTTCCAACACCCAGTCTTTGAAATAGGACCATCTGTGATATCACTTATCTTATGTAGCATACATCATTAACGTTAGCTTATAAAATACTGGGGAATTTCGCTTACACGGACCCTCACGCCGTTAATATGAAGCATTCAAATCGACTCTGTCTCTTTAAGGCCACCACCGCACTTCCTTAACAATGTATTAAGAAATGATATTGGTTTAATTGCAGTTATTGGGTTGTTCAGTTGCGACACAGCAACAGCCAGGCCCGCCGCCCGCGCCTCTCGTACCCTCAATGCGGACAAGAGCGGGTAGTCGGTTGCCTGGTGAACGAATGATCCCTGTGTTCTAATTCTTTCTTCCTCCCGGCCATCTTCCCCCATTGCTCCTTCGCCATAACAACCACCAAGGAGTCTCTCACCTGGGCCCCGTGTCCCCCTTTTCGCCTCTCTCGTCGCTGCTGCCGACTCTCGGTTCTCTGACTCCAAAATGGCGGTTTGAGGCACCAAGCGAGTCTGTGAGCTTTGAGTCGGCAGCAACAGCAGAGAGGCGGCCACTTTCTGTTACTGAGAGAGCAGAGACACGACGCCATGGCGAGGGTACAGCAAGGAGCAGGCGTTTTAATCAATCGCAGAAAGTGGGGCGTTCGCTCGTCGATGTTTACGGGGACGCAACATGGACAGTAATTCAAACGGCATCTTTTACATGCTATGCAATGTACGCATCCACAATTTATTAAACTCTGAAAAGTTCTGAAACACTTAAAACCAACGCATCGATGATTTTCCGATTTCGATTAGTGGTGTCTGCTCACTGCGAAGATTACCGAGCTACGTCTGACGTCACCAGAAGGGAACTCCGTTTATGGCAGTTGAATACCCACTAAATGTGACAACTATGAAGTTGTTCGCTGAGATTGATTGTTAAAATGGTTGTCAAAAGTTATTTCACAGTAACATACTGATCTGCATCTGCGTTATCACTTAAATCAAATCCTCCTGTTATATTTTTAAACTTAATGTCAAACCATGTCAATTAAGATATGTGAATATGGTCTTATTCATGTGCCACCAGTCCATCCGAGTCAAAAAATATTTAATTAATTCCACTAAAAACAGTCCAAATAATTACTCATTCAGTATGGTCAAGCTTTAATCAGCTGAACTCAGCAGATATATGAAATAACAGTTTGTTAATCTGACACAAAGTGAGCAAAGAACAGTGTACTGTAAATCAATGATGTTGAAATCAAGATGACACACACATAGCATACAATATTAATCAAATGCATGTTATGCTTTAATCGACCAAACAAGTGCATAAGCTAATGCAGTTAGTAAACGTATAGTGCAGTTACATTTGAATCATTTTCAACCATCATATTGAGAGGTTCAGGCACGTCTATGTACTGTACATCTCTGGCACTGTTATACATCACCACATTATTTTGGATCATCACTCAATGTCAATGCTCCCATACAAAGTGCAAGGGTCTCAAAGTCTGCTTCAAGTACTACCAACAAAAAAGAGATGTATTCTGTATAGAGCAAATGAAGCACACAGTTTTCAAGAGCAAGCACAGTCATCATAGGCCTGTTCTATGGATGATGCAGTTTCACCGACACACAGATAGTGGCCTGACATATGTGTACATCCTACTGGGAGAAGATAAATCCCCAATTCATAGCCAGCTGGATTTCTCCTCCTCAAATTTCTGTGGATCAATGAATGGCTTGTCAATAGATTTGATCATTAGTTCGCCACAGTACACGCACTCAGTTGCAATGATGTCATCAATGTCTGATTTTATCTGCTCCCGGCTTGTGCCAGCATTGCTCTTTCCCAGACTGGAAGTATCACCCTCATCTTTGGGGACTGGACGGTGGCGTGACTTGGAGGATTGTGTGGTTGCGGCGAGCTTTTTCTGTAGCTCCTCCAGCCGACTCTGCTTAAAGGCAGTCAGGTGAGGGGTCACTTCCTGGAAGGAACAAAAGAGATATGTGATTAGGAACTATGACTATGCTGAAGACGTTTAGAAATGTATGAATTTATTTGATTTCCTAAAAGGTTACCTGGAACAGGCAGTCATTGTGGAACATATGTCCACAAAGGAATAAATAGAAGGGTCTGTTGAGCAACGGGAAGTCACAGGCAGCACACTTTTCTTGGGAATCCACTACACCATATTTGTTCCTCATTTCTTGGATGTCTTCTCTTATTCGTTTGGCGCTTTCTGTAGCTTCCTCCATTTCCTGCTTTAGCTCGTCAATGTGCTGGTTGTACTCCTCCAGGGAGCTGCAGATTGCCTCCTGAGACACAAAGGTGAATAAAAAAAATTAAGTACGTACAGGGCTTACTTTACTCAAAACACATGATAGTAAATACTATGTAACAAACCTTGAAGTGGTCAATGGTGACAAAGTCTGGGAAGAAGGGCAGTATGTCTTCGATCTTGAGTAGATTGCAGCTGGACAGGCAGTTCATGGCTTTCTTTACATCTTTCTCCTCTTGCACAACATGCCGGGCGATCTTCAGCCAAAGCTTCTTCCTCAGTTCCTCGTCATCCTCGGGCAGGTCAGCACATGACTTGGCCAAGTCTACATCTACCTACAGATAATAAATAAATCAAACATATGTGGCAATGAAAATGAAATATGACTGGGCAAACAGATTCCATACTTGAATGTCTTGAATATGTTTTATGATTATTTATTTACATACTGACCCAACAATGTGCACCACTTACTTTTAAAGCGAGATCTACTGCCTCCTCGTACAGTTCCATTATCCTATAGACCAGGACACATTCCTTGAGGTAGCCATGTTCAGCACACAGCCTGAGAGCATACTTCAGGTCATAGTGTATCTCTGAGGCGTGTGTGCCTGCCTGCTCCAGGTACAACAGCAGAGATGCAGGCTTATATTTGGCATAAAGTGACAGCAGGTAGTTATGGATCGCCTCCTCTGTCACATTGAGCTCATACACACAGAACTCCATGTAGCGGATGGTTTCACTGATCTGCTGGGTGCTGCCCATCTGGCTGTAGTTCATCAGAGCTGGGATGAGCTTCTTTGGATCTAACTTCTTGCCCATCTGTATCCATGCATCCACCACGTTTTTGGGAATATGTTGCATGAGGACGGGAGAAAACTTGTAAAAAAGCTTCTCATCGCAGTGCTTGGAGAGCACCCCAAGAGCAGCGCTGAAGTCGTCGTGCTGGCAGTAGTGGGATATCACTCTTTCGTAGTCTTGCATGACAACGGAGAAGTACACCATGTCGTCCACGTTGCCGTGGCTGGCCAGCAGGTCATAGATGGTGCTGCGATTGTTGAAAAGGCACTCCTTGTTCTTCGAGCTACTGAGGAAGTTGCGGAACTCTTCACGGGTCTCCTGGAAGATGATGGTGTTACCATCACTCTCCAGCTGGCCAAGACTGTTCAGGTAAAGCTCTGTTAGCCAGGTGACCAGCAGGGTGATCTGTGTTCTCTCACTCATTTTCAAATTATTTAGCTTCTTCAGTAAGAATTCTTTTAGGGCTTCTTCCTGTTTGGCTTCAATGAACTTGAGCGCTATCTCTTCAAAATAGTTCTGTGTCAGCGCGTAGCACTTGGCACTCTCCAGGTATCGTTTATTCTGGAAGCAGTGCTCGGCCTCCTTAGCCAGGACCATATCCATGCACTCAGGCCGGTCACGGCAGTACTCCTTTGCCAGATCAAATTTATTCATGCTCATGTACATCTGCCACACATCCCTGGCCTCACGCTGGATTTGATAGCGGAAAACTGCCTGCTCAGTGTAGATCCATACCAACCCCCCGACTGGGTCCTTGATCATCCTCTGAAGGGCGCCAAATTTATCTGGGAACACATCCTCATAAACCACCTGACCATTTAGGGTGCAGATGGCCTTGACTCGGTCATGGAGCAATAATAGGAAGTGGAACTGTGTCAGCACAATGGAGATGGGCTTGTTGATGCTAATATCAATGTCCGGAGTGTACTCCCATACCTTTTTGAAATATGGAGAAGAAGAATGTGAAACCACAAGAAGGCAGAACTTAACATTGTTAAGATATGTGAATGTTCTCCCCCTCCTCCACACACATAGAGACATTTACCTGCACATCACTGAGCAGGGAATCAGGCCTCACGTAGTCCAGTTGACCATAAAGAACTCCATTACCCATCATCCAGGCAAACGCCTTAGGAGAGGTCCGAAGCTTTGAGGTGTAGAAGGTGATCTCACTGTAGCCCATGTTGGCTGGAAACTCCTGGAAACTGGGCAACAGGTCCTGGTTCTGGCTGAAGATAGAGCTGAAGCCTTGCTGCTCTGTCCCCTCAGCCACCTTACCAACAAACTGGAACAGGCGCTTGCGGGTAGTGGCAATGATAAAGTATTTGCTTTCCAGGCCACGCTCTATCTCCAGGCAACACACGGGTGCTGGTTTGCCATCCTCCTCCAGACAGTGGACCTGTCACGAGAAAAGTTTGCGATATTATTAAGCACAAAATAATACATGTAAATCAACGTCATGTGCTGTTTGTAAAGGAATATGGACAAGTAAGAAGTGTACTGTCAGATAATCAGACAGTTACTGACCTGTCTGAAGTACTGGTCTGGATTGGTGTTGAACAGGCTGCCCTCACTTGCGGAGATCTCAGCCTCAAAAATGATGCCTTGACTAGTGCCAACCAAGATGGGCCCTGTGTTGGTCTCATTTCCCAGCACCTTGTTCCAGCCAACGCTCTCAATGAGGTGGCCTCTCCAGCGGGACAAGCTGCGTGCCTTCTGTGTGTTCCTGTTGAGGTACAGACACTCGCAAGAGCTAAGACTGATCAGCACGTGTGCTCCTGCAGTGGGATTACATGGAGGGGGGACAGGGCTCCAGCTGTTAGCAAGTCATAACCATAACATTACCAGATCAATGTTTTGAATTAGTAGTGCTGCTATAGTCTGAGGCATGCTATGTATTAAACATTCATATAAATCCACACTAAGCAATACTAGGCATATGTTTAATGGCTGGTAATGTGTAGCTGTGTTTATACACATTGTGACTTTTCTCACCAGTGGGGTCCAGGAAGAGTCTGTGCACTTTACTGTCATCTTTCCTTCCTAATTCAATCTGATTGGGCTGATCTGGCTTGGCCAAGTCAATCCTGCATACAAGAGAACATAAATACATCAGTATTAGAAGCAATGACAATGCTTTAATAAACAACAATGGACAATAAATGAGGACTAATCAGTGTAGAGCAGCCATTAATCCAAATTGATGCAATCAAGACACTAGTGACCACTAAGGCAGTGTTCATTGACAGTGTGTTACTTGCCTCAGCAGGGTGTCCTTCCCCAGGCTCATGCACAGCTGATTGTTGCAAACTGAAAGGTGGTTTATTTTCTCCGGTGGAGTAAAATCGATCCTCTGCTTGTTGAATATCGGCTTCTCTTCTTCAAGCCTCACGTTCACAAAGCCTGGAGTGAGAGAAAAGGCTTAAATTAGTATACACTCTTTATAGTGCGTATGTCTGTTATTAAACATTCATAATCTTAAAATGCAGGTATTTTATCAAACTGAACATCTTCTGGGAGGAGCGCGACCTACCCGAATGAGCTATCCCGATGTTGGTGCTTGACAGACGGCTGTGCTGCTGCCTTCTGTTTTGCGAGTCCTCGTACTCGTCGAGAATTGAAGCCATTGTTGAATTGACCTTAATTCACCTTATTTTAGTACCAGTAGATCAATTATTTCCACATGAACAGGACAGTGACGAGTCAATTGAGAGACGACATGGCTACAAAAAAGCTAGCTATCATGTCACAGCTTCCTCCAGTTCAGGAACCACCGCCGCATTATTTCCTGTCGCCGCGGGAGCCTTCGCTGACGTGCGATATGTATAATATTTATGAGGCTCCACAATAAATATGAAAATATAGGAGATTTAAACCAACTCGTGCTACCATAACAGCTAGCTTAGCTTCCGCCTGCACAACACAGGACTGGATAATCAGGTGACACCCGGAGTCATGTGATCATATTCAGTGCCGTGCTCTGACTTTGTCACTAGGGGGAGCAATTTGCTCAGTAAAAAAGGAAAACCTTATGCATAATCCTGTTGTACAACAGAGTAGATACTTAATAACATCAAATGTAATAATACATGACACATAAATAATTGAATTATTTTCCCCAAAAAGACTGCAAGTCGGGATGCTACTGATTCAGTGACCTGTATAACTTTGACCTGGATGAATGAGAATCTACACAATTATTTCTACATATAGTCATATTGTATGTGTGACATACACATGTACAATCAATTAATTAATATAATGAATAAACTATTGTAATAACAATGATAATAACAATAATCACAATGATAAATAAATGAAAAATAAGATATAGAAAAGGCTTTTTATTTCAGGCATTACCTGAAATTTGGTAGTATAGTTGTAAACGTGTGTGCCTCAATAAAAACATTGTATTACACTTTTGTTAATTTTGCTATGTTATTGACTCCTTATTGAGCTGCTTTCATATTGTTTCCATTCACTTCCCTTTGCAACTTGCACCTATGTAAATACAGTTTGTGACATAACCTGGTTCTTATTTATTTACTATTACTTATTACTTGTTTTTATTCCCACAAAAAGACATTCTCTGTTTGTCTCTTGTAAATATGTACAACTAATCCAGCTGCCTTTAAAAAAAAAAAAAAAAAGTGAATTTGAATTTATTTTATTGTTTTTATCTGGCTAGCCATCTGGAAACTTTTCGAGTGGGCGTGTTTATGCAAATCACAACCAGTTTGAAGACAAACTTCCCCACGTTGGCCCCGCCCCCACATGTGTGCCGTCAGTCAGAGAGTGAAGCAGTCAGTCAGTCTGAAGGTATGTGAGACAGAGACAGAGGCAGCAGCCCTCAGCCCTCAGCCGACTCTCAGTGTACAGTTTCAGCCCTCAGCGCAGACAGGGAGGAGGTGGAGAGAGTCTGCAGTCTGGAGTTTAATATGCCACCTCACATGGATTACTTCTACCACGAGTCCCGAGTGCCGTCCGCCTGCGGCTTGACCCGGGAGGACGAGCTGGAGCCCGGGGTCATCAGCTGTATGCTGGTGGGAGACGGAGCCGTCGGGAAGACGAGCATGGTCGTCAGCTACACCTCCAACGGTTACCCTTCAGAGTACAAGCAGACGGGCTTCGACGTCTTCTCCGGTGAGTCACAACATCTTTTTCTGCTGTTTTGGCATCATCACATTTTCAAGGTTATGTCTTTTTTTAAATCAAAATACTGAGTCTGGATTATCAGTCTGCTGGGTCAGTGTGGAGCTTAACCAGCTTCTACTGAAGTTTAAATGTCATGTCATTTACTGCCAAATCTCCATTTTGATGAAAACAACACAACTATATTCTATACTTGACACTTTTTTGTTTTGTATATTGAAATATGTCAATGTTATACAGAGTGTTCTAACTAAATTGCTTTAAGTTGAACAAATTCGAATATTGATTGTTATTTTTGACCTGTTCACCCTACCCCCACCCCCCTAAAAAACCCAAAACAAAATAAAAGCCATATCAGATGAGACTATCATCTGCTAAACTGAAACAGAATGTAAGAATGCCTTTGCTCACCGTGTGCTGTAACTTACCTAACTTGTTTGAAAGTGAGTTTACTTTCAACTGACTGATTTGTGTCTCTTGCTTTTTTAAACAGGTCAGGTCCAGGTTGAAGGATCTCCGGTCAAAGTTCAACTCCTGGACACTGCTGGACAGGTAAGACGATAGTGATGAAGTTAAATATCACCACGTTATCTCCAGGTCAAGTTGTAGTGTTTGATAAGAATGGCGACATTAATGTAAATTAAAGTTACTGCCAAACCTCCCTCTTTTATTACAATATACTGTTGTGTTGAATTGTTGTTTTAGGAAATTGATCATTGAGGTGTCACATGTGTCATACACTTGCTCAATCTAAAATGTGACGCACAGTGTTTCACCATACTTTCGATTGAAAGATCTTTTCTTGAGGCTTTAGTGAGTCAGTGACTTTTCTCTCGGTCCTCATCTGTATTTTATCTGGAGCTTGATGAAGACGCTAACTCCTGCTTTCTGTCTTCTTTCTGTCCCCTTCAGGAGGAGTTTGATGAGTTCAGAGCTCTCTCCTATGGCCACGCAGATGTCTTCCTCCTGTGCTTCAGCATGGTCAACCCCACCTCTTTTCACAACATCACCAAGAAGTGGGTCCCGGCGATCCGCGCCACCAACCCGTCCTCGCCCATCATCCTCGTCGGTACGCAGTCGGACCTTTTACTGGACGTGAATGTTCTCATTAACCTGGACAGATCCAACGTCAAGCCCATCCTGAACTCGCGGGCCCGAAGCATGGCGGAGAAGATCAGGGCCGCAGACTACATCGAGTGCTCGTCACTCACTCAAAAGAACCTGAAGGAGGCGTTTGACGCGGCCATCTTCGCCGCCATTAAAAACAAAACACGCAAGACAAAGAAGAGGAGGTTTTCCGACAGGCGCACAAAAGCGTTTTCTAGGTGCAGCTGGAAGAAGTTCTTCTGCTTCATCTGAACTTCTGTTAACCCTATGGGTTGTGGACAAAATTAACTTATTTAAGTTCTTTACTTTTTACTCGACGCTACAGGTTCTATTTGTGGTTAGTTTTAGCATCTTTCTCTGTGCAGCGTTTGGCTTTTTAGTCGATTCTTGGGATGCCAAATGGTGCAGATGCAAGGGATGGTCACAGTCGGGGACAGCAGAGGATTCTGGGTAATTTGTATCCAGGATCTCGGTTCGTGCTCCGTCAGGTGGACTTCAGGAAAGCAGCTTTATTTACAATATATTTAAAAGGTAATTTACGTGTGAATAAAAGATTGTCTGATGAATGAATTTGTATGTATTGTTGTTGACACATGTAAAAGAATAGGGGCAGTGAAGTGAGACGTGAAAGGAAGTGGGAAAAAAAACCCTGATTTAGATGAGAACGCAGAGAGAAATGCAAGGCTCTCATGTAAATGCTTTGAATTTGCATGTCCAGCTTTGACACCAACTGCAGCCTTTTACTGTAAGTTGGAGAGAATCGGAGATAGTCAGGGCCATATTTGAGCAGATGGGCGTTAGCTGACTATCTGTTGTGTTCTGGTTGCACCAGCTTTTTTTTTTTTTTTTTTAATATGCAGCAGCTGCAAGTTCAGGTTGCAGAGGGAGGTGCGATCACCAAGACGTGCGTCTCCAATGGAATTTTATCAAACCGATGTCACGATTAATGAAATAGAAGCAGAGTGCGAGGATTGTGTTTGTGACAAATGTGTTTCCTTTAAATCTTCTGCTGAGCACAGGAACTGGTTTTTAAAATCCCTCTGTGTGATGTGAAAGCTTGCACGGCAGTGGTTAGCCTGTGCCTTTTTGTTCTCGTCACTGTCTTCATCTGCATCTGTAAAAGCAAACACTGCAGGAGTCTTGACTTCCACCCTTTAGACCCTCCCACCACCTCCACCATCCTGGCTTTTTTTTCTCCTCTCATATATGCCCCTCTTTGTTTACGCGTTCAATACACTCCTTATCTCCTGAAAAGCCCAGTGTTTGCAGAAGTAGGTGATGCTAAACAGCCTCTGTGTGAATTTCAGTGTATGCTGTGCACTTTTTTAAAAGAAAAAAAAAGAAAAGTTTCTTCTTTTTTTTAACCTGTGACAATTGTACAAACGATACATGGTTGATATACAAGTGTATATATACGGTATGTTGCTGGACTTAACTATGCTTCTTGTGGAAGTCGTTTTAATGTATATTCTTTTCTGTTTGTTAAAACAGTTTATTTGTCATGTTTATGATCGCATCTGTTTACACCACTAACGCCTTATAGTGTCTCCCTGTCTCTCTAACCTGTGTCCTTTTATGTGTCGATGAGTGATGTGATGCAAATAAATGAAATGCAAATTATACTTTCTTTTCTCATGTGTCTATTTAGATCAACATTTTTTTTTTTTGCACAATTTGCACCATAATAATCCATGATCATGTCTGATAGTAAGAGTTACTTATTATTCAGAGAGGTTGGGTGGTTTAAAACTATTAAAACTCAGCAAAGGACTGTTCCCTCCAGGGAGTCTGAATAATCCTCATCAGCACACCAGGTTCTTTTCCTGAACCAGGTCCCTGTTGAAGGATATGATAAGTAGCCTCAGACCTCCAGCTGTGCCATAGGTCAACCAATTCTAATGCAATCCACATGACCGTCGATGGGGTCTGGCAGTGCCATTCTGTGACTGATCACTGTGTCTCCTTTGAAAGGAACAGAGAGACATTCAGAGGAGATGGATTCACTTGTTCACACAAAAAAAGAAGCTTTGTACACAACAAAGGAATCGGCACATTACTCTATCATATAACAATTATTTAATTTTCAGAGGAAAATGTACTGCACAGGCAGACGATTCTGAGAACAACATGACAGGGAGGTTATAAAACAGTTGTGGATGCAACGGCTCTGCAGTGCATTTGTTCTGTGCAGGGTGGGTGAGTCACGGATGAATAGGAGGCTTAAAAACACCCCAATACACCAGCAATGTGTTTGCCATCAGTCAGTGTGCCGTCCATCACGCAAACCACATTGTCGTGGTTCTGTTTGTGCGGCTTTTATCGATGGGTTAAAGCAGGACATCCTGCGTCTCAGCCCAGTGACCTTTTATGGAGAGGTTACAAGTGTTGTCACCTGACACGAGTGGACTCATCGTGACCTTTGATGTGAACATGAGGGAAGAAGTTAACGCCAGTCATTGCCGTGTGATTAGTGATCAACAAGAGGGTGATTTGAATTTAAAGCTGCTTTAATCAATATTTTTTATTCAAACCACAGATTAAATGGCTATCAGCGGTACACAGGTCACAAATAACTATCACTGGACTAATCCCCCTCAGTTTCTCTATCACTCTTTTAGTTTTTGAAGCCTGTTTTTATTTGTAATTCACTTTTCCCTTCAAGGTTATTTTCAACTCAAAAAGCTTCAAAGGGTTTCTAATGAGACAACGTTTGTGGTCGTCTTGTGAACATGAAGATGGTGGAGACCTAAACAGAGCTAAAAGGACAGTGAGTGTTAAACTAATTATTCATTAGGTTGGAAGATAAATTACCAATATTAAATAATATTTGGCAACACATGGTGACCATTCAAAACTGATGGGCTCACTGTGGTGATTACAGGTTGTTGCTCAACCTCTTAATTTACCAAGTGAATACTAGCAAAATAGAAGAAAATAAACTGAAAAGAAGTCGTCAAGAAACAAAAAAGTAGTTATATGATCAAGTTTTCAGAGTAACACCAGGCTGATCACTTGAATATTCATTAAAGTTAAGACAAATGTCGTGGTTCAGCCAAGACTATTTAGAATAGAAAAGAATACGTCTATTGTCCACCAAGGTGGAAAATTGTCTTTGGCTCAGCAATTACAGACGACAAAACAACACTGATAACAATAAGAACAAGACCTAAAACTTAAAATCACAATACAAAACACATTAAAAAAGTGATTTAAAGGGGTCATATTATATAATTTCTCCAAGTTAAACTAGTTCCCTGGTGTCCTAATGAACATGTCTGTGACATGCTTTGGTCAAAATACCATAAGGATGAAGCACCACAGCAGTTCAATCACCCTGACCAAAACAGCCCTGTTCAGAACGCTCTGTTTAGTAGTATCTCTTTAGGTCCACCTTAAAAGAAAGTAAAACGAAACTTAAGGCTACTGGCAGCTAACAGCAGTTAGCATTTGGAAAAGTGATCATTTGCAGGCTCTAGCAGGCACATTGCTGTCATATATAACATGTATCCACTGGACAGATAAATCCTCTGAGGCTGGAAGTTTGTGTAGAACTCTGTGCTGCACTGTGGAGCCAAGAATAGAACTTTTCGTGGACTTTACGGACTTCCGGTTTTTCAGATACCGTTGCCCTCACCAGCACTCTCGCGTGTTTTACGGACAAAGCGGAGCTCCGCGAGACAACAATTCCAGGAATTTAGCGCATTGTGACGTCCCAATGAGTGCGGAAGTCAACATCTCGTGTTTTATCTCCTGTTCTTAGACTGAGGAGGACCACAAAAACATGAGTGAGTCATCTTTTTTCACAATTAGCCGACTGATAGGGCCTCCAGAGGCCCAAATATAACGATTTAAATGATTAAAAAGTTGATTTTGCATTTTATACATATATATATATATATATATATATATATAAGTATGTCCCCTTTAAAATAACAGTAACGTTTAAAATAAGAGTAAAACAGTTCAGGTGAATGTCTATGGTTTGGTCACTTTGTTGAATTAAGGATGCTGATTTTTGTTTCTATAGATTTCATAAATTTTTAGGAATTGTGTGCAGAGCAAATTGACTAACAGTGGCAAGAATGCTGTCTTTGATAAAGTTCATCTTGCTTTCCACCCTGTCTCTCTCTGTTTTTGCAGAAAAGATGCTCAGGTCTGTGTGAGGGTAGAAGAAGGTCAGACGGGAGCTCTATGGTTATTAGCAGCTTCAAAGGGAGCAGCAGTGCAGGGTCAAAAGCAGCCATGACGCACCTTTGTCAAGCGCACATGAAGATCACGTCTTATTTATGACCATTTTCCATTCTGTATTCAAAGGAAAAACAGATGCTTTGGAAAGTTGGGGAACGGTAAGGGGGAAAAACCCATCACATATGATAAATATTATTCCACAGTGTGAAGGTGGTTACACACTCTCACATGATGTAAACACAGACAGTTGCACAGTGTGTGCAGTCACCTTACACTCATTGAGCAATCGGGAAGGCCAAGTTGGACCGGTTTCAGGTTCCCAGGAGTTCAGTGAACTGTTTCTTCTCCTTCTCCTCCTCCTTTTTGTCTCTTCTCATGGTTAGTCATCTTTTTTTTTTTCTCTCATCTCCACACTTAAGGCTGACCCTCCTCCCAGGATCCCCTGCACTTAACAATTGTGTCATGAGTAGTCAATCAGCTCTTCCTCTGGCTCTCGGCCAGTTTCACTCTTGCTGGGTTTCACTGTAGTCGAAGATTGGCAAAGAGGCCTGGGAATCAGCAGGTGCACCGACAGGTCTGCCTGTACGAGTGAAAAGCCGATTGGCTCGCTGCTGCTGCTCCTGGGTCATCCACATTGGCAGTTTGAACAGTTATGCTCAAGGGGAGACTTGGCACGACTCGCCGTGTCTTTTTCACACATTGTTGTTGTTGTTATTGTTGTTGTACTTCCACCTTTTACCTGCAGCCTGTGTGTTTCTGAGAAACGGTGACAGACAGATGGCGTGTGTCATTATGATTGGGTGGCTTTGCTCTAACTGAGTTTTAAAGGTGCAGTGCGTGCAAATTAGCAACATTTATTGGTGAATTTGCATGTTGCAGCTGAATATCACCCGACAGTTATCTACACTACCGTTCAAAAGTTTGGGGTTACTTAGAAATTTCCAATTTCCATTTTTTCATATGTACATAGGTGTATAGAGGCCCATTTCCAGTAACTATCTCTCCAGTGTTCTAATGGTACGTTGTGTTTGTTAATCGTGTTAGAAGGCTATTGGATGATTAGAAAACCCTTGTGCAATGATGTTAGCACAGACGAAAGGCAAAGTTTGAAGGGCAAAATTATTATTTTGAATAAAAATCATTATTTTTAATCTTGTCAATGTCTTGACTATAATTTTCTATTCGTTTTGCAACTCTTTTGATGAATAAACGTGTGAGTTTTAATGGAATGTATGAAGCCATTTATAATTAAAACTCAAAAGATGTTTAGTTTGTCCATTGTGGTCCAAAATGGTGACCTCTGTTACGCCCTCATTCTGGGGTAATGAAAACGACAACAATCCCTATAATCAATACAATATGTGAACTGCTACTAGGCAATCACATTTGGTTGCTTTATTTTCTTTTTCTTTTTTTTACAGTGTAACAATGAACGACCCATTTATTCTGCACAAGTTCTGAGTCACTGATACGCAATTTTGTTCTGTTGCGCAAAACAATAATAAAGTCTAAAAAGATTGTACAATTGCTCAATTTCACACACTGGAGCTTTAAAGCAGAAATGACATCATAAAATGTCACCATTTGCCAAAGTAACTCAGTATCAAAGTGGATTTAAATAACAATCACTCACAGGACAAACTCTCTCAAAACATAAACTGTCAGTTTCGGTGTCGACCGCAGCCAATGAGACTTGTCCCAGTTCCTGACTGTAACTGTGCCTGGAGGCAGCAACGATTATTTCTGTCCCTGGATCTGCTGGGCTTGTCATTCACGCAGCTGAGGGGAATATATGGGAACAGCCGAATGCAAACAACCTCCAACACATGCAAACAAAGTCAACATCTGTGCATAATTACAAGCTTTTTTTTGCCCTCTTTGAATTCAAATATGCCGTGCTGTCACACACGAGGGGGTTAGAAATACTGTACATCTGTAGTTTTGTCGCTTAATCTGCAGTGAAATAATGACTTTATAGTGACTAACAGTGAGCAGATGTGATCAAAGTGGTGCAGAGATGAAGTTCACTCAGCCGGACCTGAGATGAGACAGCTGAGGAGGGCATTCAGGGGATGATTAGTGCATTAGCACTTCAATCAGGCCTCGTCTCAGGCCTTATTATGTCACTGATGACACGTCGACACGACGCTGGACACTGTGAGCTCTTCACACACACACAGAGAGAAAGCTGTGAGAAAGTGGTGCAATCAACTGTGGTGTTTGTAGTGTAAAAGGAGAGGACGAGTGAGAGGTACAGTGCTTTCTCTGAATTCACAATCAAACTGTGACTTTCCTGAGTTTATATTTGAAAAAATATAATATCTTCTCTTTTTGTCTTCGTCAGCACTTTGGGTTGCAATTGCATGTAAACATGCAAAGAAAAGACAACATACATGACAAATGCATGCAACAGTGACCTGCAATGTCAATAATATAAGATCTAATATAATGATAAGTGGAGAAGAATCACTGCAGCAAATGCAGTAATACACATACATGTGTATAACGTACACAAGCCAGCTATACATTTTGACACTCACTGAAATACACAATATACGGTTAATGTTTTACAACAAACATGGGACAATTACCTGACACGTGAAGTGTATACACACAGATGTTTATTGTGATACCGTGAAGATATTGTGAAGCCTGCTTTCTGTGACGAAACAGACGTAGGTCTGATGAAAGTCTGATTGATGGTTTACTCACTAAAGGTGTCGCAATCTTATCAACACACTGTGCTCTCTGCGGGACACAAACGAACCGACGTATTGTCTTTGAGAGCGGCAGCAAACGACCACATTATCTGACCAGAGCAGAGAGCGGGCAGATCGTAACACCTTCCTTCTGATTTGAATTAAAAGAGACAACAGTTATCTGAATGGCTTGTTTGGGGGTGGGTGTGTGGGGGGGGGGGGGGGATTTGTATTGAGTGATACAACTAGTCTGTATTATCAAGTGTGAGATACACATCGGTTGTAGATTAAAAATGTCTTTGAGTTGTGTCTATTTCGCCAATCAACTCCTCTGTGACTGTAATCTGCAGTGAGAATAATAGAGCTGCTCGCCCTTTTTTTGTAAGAGTAATTAAATCATAGGATTGATGTTTAACTCCATGTTGAAGGCCTATTATACAGAGTTGCACCAAAATGAAAACCCACTACTTCAATAATAAATAAATGAATTAAGAAAATGCAACATTTCTTCGTCACATATTGAATATGCTATGATATTAAAGGGTATTTTAAGGTATTTTTTATATGGCAACCAGGGGGTGACTAGATAAGATTTTGATTATGGCTCTTCATGATTTATAAGACTTGTTCTTGTTTTGTCTTTTCATGTGTTTTTGTTGAAATATTACCCACTGAACATACAGTATTATATGACTTGTAAAGATGAATGTACATGAATAAAAAAGAGGTATGTTTACAGATGTGCTGTTGATCATACTGTAACTTCAACGGCACAAATTAGAGATTACACACGAAGAAAAAAGCAAAGGAAAAATTATTTCTTTTTCATTTTTTATTATTTTATTTTAATTACTTACGATAACAATAACGACAATCAATATATATATATGTATATGTATATGTATATGTATATTTTTTAGACCCTACAGTATTTCAGATACAGGCCTCTACCAAACGGTTGAGATGTCCATTCATAATAAACCTTGTTTGCATCATTCATAAAGTACAACATTCAGAACAAGTCACATTAATTTAGTGTTAGTGAGTTCAGCTTGATGCATTTTTCAATGAGATATAGTGACTTAAAGTGTGGTCGACCAAATGGTTGAGTAGTACCTTAACGGGTTCATTTGGCTTTGACGCAAACCGTGTCTAAATCTGTCGCAGAGCTGCAGATGACGAGACGTAACCACGGACCGTATTAAATACGACTGCGTGCATGTCAGTTCTGAAAAAGTGACAGTTAACTTGTTTTGGAGGGAATATTGAGTGTTTTTTTGCATATGGGAAGGGTGGGATTTGATTGGAGGTGAGCCCGTAAATAGGGTGTGTCCTCGTCTGGGAATCAAGGGGGTGAAGTGTTCTCACAGTGGCACCGAGGGATGAAGAGAGGAGGGAGGCGCTGCAAGTGTTGTGACATCTGTACAACACACATGGTGGCAGTGGAGCAAGCGAGGACATTGTGCAAGTCAGCACAGCTCTCCTCTGTAACCTCTGCTGGATACACACACACACACACACACACACACACACTGCACAGTTTCAGTGGGATGTATGAGTGTATAAACACGCAGCTTCCTCAAAACTCAAAACAGGCACACACTGGTGGTTATGTTCCAACACATGATGAGGAGTGCAGTGCACGGGTTAATAATGACACACAATAGATATTGTTTGTTTCGCTCAAGTCTCTGAGAGAGTGATACGCTCTGTCTGGACACGTTGAGCAGAGAATGACTGGTTGCTGTCCAGTAACTCACAACACAGTGCAGCGGATTAGTCAGACTGTTTAGTGTCACCAGCATCAGAGGAGCAGTACATGAATCAGGACTTTGCAACACACTCACACCTCATGAGGATGTGACGTCGTCAGTCGGATGCTGCTGCCTTCAATGACCGTGAATTTCTACATCTCAGTCTTCACGTCGTTGTACATTGTATTGACGTGTGTTTTTTTTCACCACTGCTTTCTCTTCTTTTGGGGATTTCATAACTTTATTTACATATGAAAACACTCCCTGAAGCCCTGAGTACTATCAGTAGTATCAGTTACTGTAAGTGCTCAAGTATGATCAGAAACATTTTTATGGCTCTTTCATTCAACATGCTTTCTATGACCGTCAGTCACTTGAAACAGGAAATGGCTGCATTACAATCAGACAAAAAAACAGATCCCCAATTTTATACAAAATTACTCCCATTTATCCATCCATCCATCTTCCAATGCTTTGTCCTCCACGTGAGGGTCAATGATGATATAGTGCAAAAGGCGGGGTACACCATGGACAGGTTTCCAGTCCATCAAACAACCATCCACTCTCACATTCACACCTAAGGTCAATTTAGAGCAGGGGTCTCAAACTCAGATGACCTGGGGGCCAATGTGCATCTGGTCAAGAGGGGGCCGGCCCAGAGAACAAAAAGTTCAACTGTTCACAATATTGCATCATGATATCACATGTATACTTAATAATACTATTTATGATGCAACATTAATGTATTAATATCAAAAACAGACATTTATTTTAATTTACATAAATAATAGTGTGGACAACTGTCATTAAAATTCGTATCAGGAGCCGTTTCGGCCACAGCCATTCGTGGCTCTGGCCCTAACAAGCGTATTTATACATCTAATTGAATGTTGTATATGATACATTTAATAATGGGATAATTATGACCAAATATCTTATTATTACTGTTATAAAAAAACATTGCTAGCAAACATATATTATATTCTATCACCTCACTGGCAGCTGTGCCTCAGCTACACACTTTGTGGTGAGGTCGTGGGCCATGTTTTCATTATAACATGATATTAAGTGGGGGGCCGCATGTGGCCCCCGGGCCGCCAGTTTGAGACCCCTGATTTAGAGTGTCCAATTTGTGTCGTCAGAAACCGGAGAAAACCCACCACACACACACACAAGGAAAACATGCAAACTCCCTGCAGTAAGGCCTTTGTTCTATCCGGGTTGCAAAGTCAAAAGTGCTCACCACTGCTTTTATTATTGTTATTTCAGGAATCATTAAAATTTAGAAGTCTCCAAGTTGACCATGTAACATGAAATAAAACTATTCTAGTAAAAAGTACAGTAAAGTATGTGGCGTACTGAACGGTTTTTCTTTTCTATTTTCTTTTTTTTACCACTGATGTGTAAAGTATTCATGATGTAACAGAAACTTGCCGTGGGGCTTCACATTAGTCAGGATAATGAGACAACCTCATCCTGTTGCCTGTGCTTACACACTCACATTCGTATACAGATACAGACATTTTGACCTTTGCCAGTAAAACGCAGGATCAGCTTTAAAGTTACTGTCTTTGAACTTTAAAGAAGGATAATAAAACTCAGAGAGCCAAACTTCAATTTGTAAAAATTACGTTTATATTGTAGAGCTTGAAAACTTGGACGTTTTTTGGTCAGGTTGCACAGGTTCTAGAGCTCCAAACCTTTTTTCGTCAGTGCAATAATTTTCCACTTCTCCCTCACTCACTCATCCTGTTCATCATGTGTGACTTATTATTCCACATGTGATCGGTATGTGCTAAACATAGGGGTTCTCGCCAAAGGAAGCGTCTCCTTCACGTCAGATTACAGATCAGACATACTAATGCGTATGTCTCGCGTGCCGTGTATGTCTCGCGTGCCACATATCTGCACATACTTATCTATTATCACACACGCATGAGGAAAACAGCCCTGTTATCATGACATCAGCATCTGTCTGGGGGGAGGGGAAGTTTCCGTCAATGGGATGAAAATTAAAGATGGGTGCTGACCACAAAACAATAAATGACATCACCACAGTCATAACAGTTAATGGGTCTGTTTGTGCCTTGCCTCGTGATTATGATTTACAATGTAACCTAATGAACCCAAAGAAAACACTCCATAATGTGAAGAGGCTGGATTCATTGTTAATGGTCTCTTTTTATGCAAACCAGTGCATAAAAGTCAATGTTCACAGACATAGTGGTACCAGACAGACACACACAATCAAATCTGACAATTTCAAAGCAATGAAAGCATCGTTGTTGCAGCTCAAAGACAATCATAGGATTTGAATATGGCAGTTTAGACCTGCCTTCACACACACAGACATGGACGTATATCCTGGCTCTTTTCTGTGAAGACAAACAGAGTAAAATGCATGCGTGTGTGTGTGTGTGTGTTTGCAGGTAGCTCTCTGCTGTCAGCTCCCCTGACACAACCTGAAGAGCAGGCTCCTGCCTCTGCCAGCTGGTCTGACAAGAAATTCACCTCTCTTACCTCACTACATCTACGCTGTGACGCTGCAAGGGCGTGGCCTGAGAGGAAGCGGTTTCATTCGTTTAATTGCGCTTTTCAAAAAACGACTTCGAAATGAAATCACGTGGCGGGGAGCTCAGCCGTGACCTAAAAAAAGGAGCATCGACTTTGACACATTAGTGCCATGAAAGGTTTCTCTGAGCGGGGACAGCAGCGGTGTGCAGGCTGGGTGCGGTGATAAAAAGCCTAGGTAAACATCTTTGGACAAGTCTGGCTACTCAAGTCCAACACTCTCTCCTGTCAGAGGACAGAAGAGAGTGGACTTTCTTCTTTGTGAGGAAATCTGGTTTGTGAGCAAATAAGTGCAGGTTATCCCCTGAAGAATAAAACAATTTATCAAGGTGGTTGGAGATGTCAAAGAAGTGTGTGTCAGCCTTTAGTCAGAGGGTTGATGAATGACCTAAATTCATCTTATATGAATTAGCTTAAGGATCCCATGGTGTCACAACACAAGGGTGAGATGAGGATTTGAAAATGACATATTATTATAATATATAGTGCACTTTTTTTGCAATGAACAGAGCAGCTACACAAGTCAGTCAGAGGATCATGTTACCAAAAAAAAAAAGGTTCCACAAAGCTATAAACGATCCTTTGTGCCAAGACCGGTTCTGCAATGCCGCCCAGCAGACCGTACTGATCCTCCAAACTGCAGCTTAGTAGTCTTATCTCTTCTTCTGCTTCCGTTCAAATCAACACCTAAGTCGAGTTTAACGTGGAGGAGGCTGAGCACTGTTGAACTTGAATAGACTGCATTATCATATTACGTTGCACGAGGCTTGTCCGCGCGGGGTTTCACCACAATAAAGGACGCCACACGTTGGCCTTTCGACAGACGGAAGGTGATCGAGTGCTTTTTGAGCGTTAGGAAACAATGAGCTGCACTTTTTAGAGTCCCCAAGGTGAGCTCTGATGACAAACAGTAAACTGAACTGTTTGACTGTGAAAATCACATTATTACTTTACTCCAAGTTGTTTTTTTTTACAATAACTTTCCATGATGAGAGAGTAAATGGGAGGATACAAATACAAACACAGGTGCCCTAAAGGAAGTCTTTGCCAGACTGTATACATGTACGTATAGATTCAGAGAGAAAGAATGAAATGACCGGTAAAATTATCTGACTTTATGAGGCAAAGAGGGGGGGGTTCTTTTTTTTTTTCAGATTCAAATCCAAACTGCCACTGAGTTACACCTGTCTGTGTGGACCAGTAGGTAGACTGAATACACAGACGTGTTCCAAACAATACAGTGACACTCTCTTTCTTCAGTGGCCGTCAGCCGTGAACGCAGAGAGAATACAAAGACACAGAAGAGTAGTTTTATTTGAAAATGCAGAGGGTTTTTTGGGGGGGTAGTAAGTGTGTCAAACGACAAACTTTATTGGTGTAGTTACATATTTTCTGTTAAATCCATTGTGTTGGAGTTTTTTTGGTTTGATAGTTTGAGGAAAATGCTTTTTCTTTTGCCTCGAGTTCATGTTTACATGAAGAAAGCAGCTTAGCTTTGCTGTAAACAGAAACTGAAATAATCAGAGCCTCAATCTGTTTGTTTAAAAATTAGAATGAACTCCTAGTCTACTGCTTAGTCAACACTAACAATAAGTTTTGAGCTTTAAAAGGTGTTAGTTTACATCCAGACATATTCAAACCAGCTGTTTTTCTGTTTTCACTGTTTGTGCAAAGCATTTAAAGACTATAATATAAGAGATTCAAATGTGTGTGTAAACTGCAGGTGGTAAAGAGACCCTCCCCAGCTCAGCAGGATGCTAAACCCTCCTCTTCCACTAAACCGGGTTCCCACACCCTAAACACCATAAGCTGATTTTACAGTCGCCACAAAGATAATGGATAACTATCACTTAATGAACTGTCAAATGAAAATCAGCCGCGATGACTGACAGAATGGACAGGAGTTTGAATGTGAAATACATCCACAGACAGTGGGATTAAAAACAGAGATCATTTAAAAACCACACCAATGACTGACATCAGTCCCCACCTGAAGAAACTCTGCGTTCACTCCACCAAACCCCCACTGTACCTGTGATTTCACACACAGCAGGGGAGCTGGCTGCTGCTGCATTTATGAGGCCTGCTCATAGGCCCCGAGGTGTCACTCGTGGTCACTCCCAGGCTTTGCCCTCAGCCTGGTCCCTGACCATTTCACACCTCAACGCAGGAGGGACTATTATCCTGTCAGAGGGCCACTTTTCACAGCAGAAGTCACAGCAAAAAAAAAAAATCACACCCTCGTGCTCGGTTTGTCGTCCTGTGGAGCACAGAGTTCACACACAGGTCTGACCTGCAGCTGCAGATGGTTGTCAAGAGATAAAGTGGATGGAAACAACACGGCCTGGTGGGAAACAGAGGCCGACTACTGGTGAAGGAAAGGCCTCTGAACTTCAGACTGAAGCCAGTGGAAAGCCATTACACTTCCAGACACGCTGGTATAAATGAGTGACGACCACAAGTAAATGTTCTGAAGCACTTTCTCATCTTGGTGGAAAATACTGAACACATACTCTCACTTTGGCTTTTTTCATTTGCCTGCACATACAGTGCTGCTGATTACACATACACTTGAATTATTCTGATAAGCTTGTTGTTGTCTGGCTTTTTATTAATATTAACACATTTTATATATGTGTATATACATATATATATATATACACACACACACGTCATGTATATAGTCATACATACATATATACATATACAGTATATATATATATATATATAGATATTAATTAAATACATATTTGAAATTAAATCTAGAAGATATTCCTAAAGCCAGGTCAACGTTTACATTTCTGTGTTTTACAACATTTATTCTGAAACCGATCCTCCTCATTGTCATTTGATCCGAGTTTATCTAAAGTAATAGTTCTCATACCAGGTGTGGCAGTATCTCTATGGACAACTGTCTTTGAGATGAAGGTGTAGTTATGAGGAAGTGAAAGAATATTTGAGGAAGAAGGCGTTGATATTATAAAAATATATAACAACACAACTGACACGATATAATTAGACTATAAAAGTAATTTATAGTGTCTTAAAAAGGTAAATTCTGAATGTTTCCTATTTAACCGTGGACAACCGTGAAAATTAAATGGCTCGTCATCTCTCGTCTGATCTTAATACACAATATGAAGTTTTATTTGGGTTTCTTCTGCCTACTGCACATGAGTTTAGTCTACTACTGCCCCCTACTGGGAAAGTAAAGCTGCTCAAAACCTGACCAGAACACCACCTCTGTCAGAGAATGGCTCAATGACCCCTTTCAAATGATGAGCAGTTCAGCTAATGATAAAATTTGTCATACATTTTAATTGATAGAGTGTGAAAATACTTGTATAGGAAAAATTGTATACAATACAGAAATTGGCATAATAAATGAATACAGTGTCAGGTAAAATAATTGATTCTTAACTACACAACCATTAATAACATAAAATCAGTATAACACTATAACATTAACATCCAATTAAATTAAGATACACAAAAAAAATTTTGTTCTAATTTTATTCACTAAAAACAAAATGACTAAAGAAAAAAAAAAAATATTAAAGGCATGCTGTACAACCAGAAACATCGCATGTGCGTCATCAGCACTTTGAAAGAATCTCCTGACAGCTTTTGTAAACCTTCACCAAGCAGTCGAGCCTGGGCTTTGAACTCTGAAAGACAAAAAGAGGTTGCTCATTAAAAACAGGTTACTCCGAATCAACAAAGCAGGTGGACAAACAAAAACCCTGAAAGTTGGCAAATGCGAGCTTTATGTTGTGTTATATGACACAGAACGTTTACACTGTGCATTCATCCTCACCTGAAACAACGGCACAACGCTGGACACTGCATTAGGCTCTGAGGGGTCCTTCAACAGTACACAAAGGTAGTAGATGATTTGATGCTAAAATAAAAAAGCATGATATATCAATTCAGTCAGTTACACTGAAACAACTGAGAAATGAATTTATATTTGCATCGAACAGAAACGTCTCTATTCACCATATATATTGCTTCATTAATAACAATATCCTTGATCTTGCTGATCTCAATGAAAGTGGTCGTTTCGCGGCCCGAGGCGTAGCTGGAGGACACCTGTATGCCTAAGGATCCGATGACCAGCAGGGACTCGTGGTCCACCTTCACAAAGTGGATGTGCAGCATCATACCCACCAGGGTGATGATTATAGCACTGGACAGAACAGCGGTGTTCTGCAAGAGAAGTAAAGACGAACACATGTGGGGCCCCTTCATGTGAATCCTACAGCTCAGCTCAAAAACAAACGAGGAATATTGTGACAATTTTCATTTCAGATCACAGAGTAATCTGTAAACCACAAGTTTAATGGCCTAATTTGACTCAATCGAGATATTATGGCAAGGTATAGCAGCAACTAATTATTATTTTCAAACCTGATTAATCTGTCGATGAGTTTATTGACGCGATGTCCATAAAATGTCAATAAAATGTCAAAAAAATGTCGATCGGTGTTTCCCAAATCCTTTGTCCCAAAAAAAACAAAAGATCCAATCCACTTGAAACCATGCCCTTCTCTTTGGCTAGTGTACGTTTATTTGCTACAACGAGAAAAGTACTCGCTGTGCCTTCTCTAGTCCTTTAAGGTTAACAGACACAGTTAACATATGCAAAGAAAAGAACATAGTTCAGGACAAAGGATTCAGTGTTCATGATTTATTTGTTATATGTCGCAAAGAAACCAGAAAATATTCACATTTAAGAAGAAGCATGTATTAATTATTAGAAAAAAAAACAAAAAAACGATGAATTAATTATATTTATCAATATGTCTTGTTTAATCATCACACCAACAATATCACATTTTTCTGATTTCTTTGTTACATGAAGCAAAGAGACCAGAAAATATACACATTTACAAGACTGAAAAAAGTAAAGAACTTGTTTAAATTGCAAAAAAACAACAACACATATTTATTATCAAAATAGTTAGTTTTAGAGGTAATTTCATTTCTGACCTAAGTGCACTGGACATATTGCAGATAGGAGAGACAATCAATAGCTATTGATCATTAAATGTGAAACTGCAACCCCCAACTACGGTTTGCCTATATTATTTTGATTATTGTTATTAGGCCATTATCATCAGCACCTTTTGAAATTGTTAAAATCGTCTCAAAATTGTAAGGCGGTGAAAGTGACCAAAAGAGGTACACAAGAATATGATAACTATCTGTCTGTCTTACACAAAAACATACGAAACCATACGAAATGAGGACATTTTGACTGGTCCTCACTTTCTGTCACACCAGTTTATGGGTTAAGACTTGGTTTTAGGATAAGGCTTAGAGCTGGGTTTATGTCAGGTTAGGTTAAGGGTTCAAATTTGGAATTTACTTTTAAGGGTGAAGGGACTAGTGAATGCATTATGTGAGTGACCTCACCAACATAGCTGTACAATAATGTGTGTGACCTTGACAGGACCATGTCGTCCTCATGGAGACCAAAACATGGTCCTTATTAGGCAGAACTCATTTCTGAGGAACTGGTTAGGTTTAGGGCTAAGATATGAATTGTGGTTAGGTTAAGGTTAAGGTTAAAGTCAGGCATTATATGATTATAGTTAATATAGGGGATAAATGAATGGACTCCATATGCAGAGTCCTGAACCGAACCTCCCTCCCTCTCCGAGTGTACTGACAAGATTGAGAATTGTAACAAATATAAAGTGAAAGCCACCAAATGTAGATGTTTTACCTCTGTGAAGAAGAACACAGCGTATGCCACGAGCCAAACGGAGCAGGTGAACACCATCACTTTGCCGATGGACACTTTAGGGGAGCTGACTATGAACTCCCTGCAGAGACTTGAGTGGGTCTGACAGTTCAAAGATATGGATTTGCCACTGATGTCAGTGAACGCATCATCTTCCATCGTGACGGTCTCCGAAAAGCAATAGTAGCAAGGTTGAGAACAAAAACAAGATAGTTAGCCAAGTAAGCTAAAGATGAAAACGGGTTAGCTCGGAACTACCGTTAGCTAGCTGCCGTGAACGGGGAGGGTAATCGAAACGAACAGAGTCAACGGCGCTTACTGAGCGACAGTGAATAGGAGGCTATATGTAATGCTCCAGTTACATAAAAAGCGAAATAGACAATAGATGTCAGAATTGCGAATGTTCCCACAACAAGTGTATTGATGCCATTTAAACAAAGTCGAACTCGTTATCGACACCGGGGCACTCAGGTTCGATAGAGTTCGAGTGGTTTTAATAATCTAGAGCAAGCGACGACCCACAACGTCCACAGCAAACAAAATAATATAAATAATTAGAAGTCTATAAATAAATTATATATGCGTGTGCACTCAATATAACTTCACCAAATTAGTACGAATTGATGTCTCCGCCCACCGCGGTGTACGCCGGTTATAAATTAAAAGTTCCCCCAAGAGCAACTGGAAGTTGCAACGCATTGTGGGTAGTCGTGGCATTTTGTGCCGTCCAAGTTATTGAAATAACTTTTGTTCAAGTTCACTTAGACACAGTTTACGAGTATAGTTAAGTTAATGTGCTACAAGCCAAACACGATTATTTATGAACGTAATGAAATAACTTGTTTATTCTCAACGACACGTAACGCCTCCATTACCCAGTGTGCATTGCGTATTTTATGACTTCTGACCCCTGGATAAAAACAAGCCGATCAGCTGATGTAAAAGCAACAACATCTACAAGGTCTGATGAAAAACAGCTCGGCTGGCTAACTGTGTGTGTATGTGTGTGTGGCAGTCGGTGTATGGTGTTGGTGTACGTGTCCGGTTTTAGACTGTGCTGAGGCAGCGACTCAGGCGTTGTCCGTCCGATCAGTAGCCGCTGCTAAGTCAGTCGACTGAAATGAAGGTAGCTTGTTTAGTCAGAAGTGAGACTCTTTGTTTAGCTAATAGTAGCGAGAGACTGGTGATTGTTGAGTGAGTTATATGGCACGTTTCATGGGATTTTGACCAGCATTATAGCAACTTGGCATCATATGTTGAGGTGTAACATTATTAAAAAACAAGAAGAAGCAGCTAATGTTGGTTAGCAAATTGTTGTGCCAAAACACAAAGTAAACACTAGTCGGGATAAGTGTGTTTGAAGCTGCTGCCGGCATCGGATTTACTACAGATTGAACGTCCTCGTTAACAGTAAGGAGTAACAAAGTCAGCCGAACATTTTATTGTTATTTTAGTGTTTGTTTGTTTTTGCTGCATTTCAAACGTTTTAGAGAATTTTAACATAAAAAGTTGCATCACATCTGGTCTCAGACATTTGTTTAACTGTACCATGACCTTGTGTCTTCCACCTGCACTTCTTTTGCAATCTTTGATATTCTGAGTAATATTTAAAGTCACAGCGCCCCCTTTCTTATCAGCATCATAGGTTGTGTCCTGTCCTGTTAGGTTTGACATGAGTGGTCAAGGTTCAGCCATAGATAAAGGAATGAACACGGCCCTAGTCTGTCAGGAGAGCTATGCCTGTGGGGGCTCGGATGAGGCTGCATTTGAATGTGACGAATGTGGCAGCTTGCAGTGTGCCCGCTGTGAACTGGAGCTCCATCGGCAGGAGCGGATGAGGAATCACGACCGGGTTCGGCTTGTACCCGGACACGTTCCTTTCTGTGACTCCTGCAAAGGTGACAGCAGCTGCCCTATGAGTGGCGGGCGCCTCAGAGCAGTGGTACGCTGCCAGGGCTGTAAGACCAACCTGTGTTTGGACTGTCAGAAACGCACCCACAGTGGAGTCAACAAGAAGAAGCATCCACTGACACCATACCCTCCGGTCAAAGCTCCTCAGGCGAGCAGCATCATGGCTGGGGAGTCAGAGATGGACATCCTGAAGGCCAAGCTGGAGAAAGTGTGCAGCTTCCTGTTGGTGGATGAGAAGGAGGAGATGCAGGTAAGTGTGTGAGAAAATGCCAATCACATCTCTCTCCTGTGATGCCATGATGTGAATACATTTGTGCGGATTCTTAGGTGAAGGATGAGGAAGACTTTGTCAGTCGCTTGGGCTGCAGACCAGATGAACTCCTCAAAGTTGTCTCCATCTTTGGAAACACTGGGGAGGGAAAATCCCACACCTTGAACCACACTTTTTTCCTCGGGAGAGAGGTGTTCACAACCTCACCCACCCAGGAGTCCTGCACTGTGGGTGTTTGGGCAGCTATGGACCCTGTGCACTGGGTTGTAGTCATCGACACGGAGGGACTACTCGGGGCTGGTAATGGACAATCGAACAACCTGAAACATACATTTGGGTAACATAGAGGCTGTTTCCATCAATTAACAGGATTTTTTTTTTACGTTCATCACAAGGAGCCAATCAGGGTCAACGAACCCGGCTGCTTCTCAAGGTCCTGGCCATTTCTGATGTGGTCATCTACAGAACCCATGCTGATCGTCTCCATGATGACCTCTTCAAGTTCCTTGGTGATGCATCTGATGCCTACTTGAAACATTTCAGCAGGGAGCTGAAGGCGACGACCAGTCGCTGTGGTCTGGATGTCCCGCTGTCCACCCTGGGCCCTGCAGTGATAATCTTCCACGAGACTGTCCACACCAAGCTTTTAGGATCAGGTACATAAAAGAAACCTCGTTTAGGATTTGTACAGTACTTTACAGGATTTAAATAAGCAAGTCATTAAATTCCTTATTGTTGATTAACGTTTTATTTGTTGTTTGGTCTCCATGAACACAAATTATGTCAGATAATTTGTATGCTTCATTCACCCGAGAACTGGTTTGGTCAAACTATATTATCAGACCTGACTGAGTGTTTACAGTGACAGAGCAGGGGCAGGTGGCTAAGGAGTGCTTATTCTGTCAAACTGCAGAACAACAGTTTTTTTTTTTTTTTTTTTTTAAAGCAGTAGTTAAATCCTGAAACTTTTCTTGTGTGCTTCTTTGTTTTTTTCAGTCATACACCAACCTGTTAGCAGCTGTCTTGCTTTACTAGCACAATGTTGCTGTTGTCGCCATCTGTCTTGACTTAAAACAAACTGCTTCTTGTTTGCAGTGAAGGAATCTTGCTGGGCAACACAATATCTAAATAAATACATGGTTTGAATTGCATGGACATTTGTTTATATTTAAAAGTTAAGTTGTCCTGACCTTCTCTCTCCGTTTCTTCTGTAGACAAGCCATCTGAATCAGCTGACCGTCTACTTCAAGAACGTTTCAGGAAACTGGGTCTGTATCCAGAAGCATTCAGCTCCATCCAGTACCGAGGAACTCGGACCTACAACCCTCCCACAGACTTCAGTGGTTTGCTGCGCAGCCTGGAGCAGCAACTGGACAACAACACCACCCGCTCACCACGTTCTGCCAGTGTCATCTTCAAGGCTCTGCAGGTCATGATGCTTGCTTGTATAATAAAAGTATAGCAATGTATCTGCAATGAGAGCAGTATTGACTCTTCTCATTCCTTCTTTCTTCAGGCCCTGAGTGACCGCTTCAGTGGAGATATATCAGATGAGCACATGACCAGTAACTCTTTCTTTCCAGATGAATACTTTACCTGTTCTAGCATCTGCCTCAGCTGCGGGTATGTATCTCTCACTTATTTACCACACCAGTTGTGAATGACAACTATATCAATAATAATGTTATTATACCATATTATTAAATATCTCTGTATATCATTTAAATTATAAACGACGATAGGTCACTTATTGTGAAAAACAAGCCTTTTTTTTCCTGACTTGGTGTTCTCCCACTTTCAGCTCAGGCTGCAAGAGAAGCATGAATCACCTAAAGGAAGGAGACGACCACGAAGCAAAACAGCGCTGCCGCTATTCAGCACAGTACGACAATCGCATCTACACCTGCAAGGCAAGTGCGAACCTACAACGCCACACGTGCACATGTTAAAGTAAGCCTGATGTGATGCGGCTCTGAGTGTCTGTGCTGAAATTCTCAGGTCTGCTACGAGGGAGGGAAAGAGGTAATCGTTGTTCCAAAAACGACAGCCTCATCTGACTCACCATGGTTTGGTCTAGCCATCTACGCCTGGTCTGGGTGAGTCCATCTGCCACACATTTGGAAAAATGATTTATAAATGGCCACTTTGTGAGCGTAACACAATTTAATATGTCCATATTTATTGTGGTCAAAAAATGGGAAGACGTGACCAAGTGTGGTTCATTTGTTGATTAAACTGGAACTATTTGCTTCTTTACTTTGGGCTTTGCTTAAATTTAACAGCAGTATCTCCATAAATCACACCAGAACCATAAGGCAACATGAGCTGTCTATTTATCAGTGCGTCTGAGGTCTTTTTTCTCTTTATCTAGGTATGTAATTGAGTGCCCCAACTGTGCAGTAATCTACAGAAGCAGGCAGTACTGGTATGGAAACCAGGATCCAGTGGAAACAGTGGTCAGAACAGAAATCCAGCACATCTGGCCTGGGGTGAGGCCGCAGTGACGCAGCTTAAATAAGATTCTGGTTAAAATCGTTTTTTTTGTTTTTTTTTGTTAGTCAAATTAATGTAGTCACATCCACTTTTGATGTATTGTGTGTTTTCATTTTATCACATTGTTTATTGAGTCAAAAGTGCTGAAGAGATTATAAATAATGCCAAGAATAATTCACGCTGTAATTAACTGCTCTATTATTGTTGTTTTCTTGCCCTCTTTTCAGTCGGATGGCTTTTTGAAAGACAACAACAATGCTGCTCAGCGGTTGCTGGATGGAGTGAAATACATTTCTCAGTCTGTGTCTGAACTCAGCGTCAAGCCTGCCAAAGCAGTCACTTCCTGGCTTACTGACCAGATTGCTCCTGCTTACTGGAAACCAAACTCCCTCATCCTGGTACAGTACATGACTAAAATCAAACAAAAGCTAAAAAAAACAAACAAAAAACTTGTTAGAGTACTTTCCCACATGCAAATGTAGGAAACCCAGACTGTTGATTGTGTACTCTACTTCTTTTTTAGCATGAAACTCGACTTAAGAGTCACATGTTTTTCTTATTGTTCGACATAGAAATGCCATAAATGTGCAGAAGAATTCCAGCCCAATGACACCAAGCACCACTGCCGTGCCTGTGGGGAGGGTTTCTGTGACACCTGCTCCTCCAAATCCCGACCAGTTCCAGAGAGGGGCTGGGGTCTCGCACCCGTCCGAGTCTGCGATGCATGTTTTCACAACAGGGGAATCTCAACTGGTACAAAAAAACAAAAAACCTTACAGGCTAAGGCATTTTGAGAGTGTGTGTGTGTGACCTGATAGGTGGATGTTTTGCTGTTGTAGAGTTACTGGATGCTGCCTTGGAGGAGGAAGGAGGAACATTGATAGCCAGGAAGGTTGGGGAGGCTGTTCAGAACACTTTAGGAGCTGTAGTTGGTGCTATCGACATCCCTCTGGGTGAGCATTTGCCTTATCGGAATCACTCCTAATTGAAAATATCAAGTGTCAAAATGTTTGACGTTGGAGGACTCCTAGTGGTCAGTTGGTCACAGTACAGGCCACATACAATCCCAATTTCTAAAAAAGTTGGGACACTTGTAAAAATGTGTTGAAACTTTACTTAAAAAATACAGAGAACGTATTTTTCAGTGTTTTTACTGACAGACCTAAAAAGTTGATATAGTTTGCAGGATTAAATAGGTTTCCCAAATGATAAGAGAAGGCGATGTGACCCAATAATAATGTTTGTTTTCCATATACAATTTAGATTAGTCAGCAAAACTGCTGAAAATATCTTCTTTTGGCTTTTTTCTGTTTAAAATACAGATTTGAGTTTTCAGTGGCTTTTTAGAAATGGAAATGGGTTTTGTATGTGCTAGTTTTTTTCTTCTGTTCATTCATTAATCAACTGATAATTTCAGCTCTAAGTGTAGCTTGTTATTTAATGTCAAACATTCTCATGCTTCCAGGCCTGGTGAAGGACGCAGCTCGCCCAGCATACTGGGTCCCAGATCAGGACATCCACTCCTGCTGCGAGTGTCAGAGGGAATTCGCCCCTCGTCTCTCCATCCACCACTGTCGTGCCTGCGGCCAGGGTGTGTGCGACGACTGCTCTCAGGAACGGCGCTCCGTGCCCTCCCGTGGCTGGGATCATCCCGTGAGGGTTTGCAACGGATGCAACCAGAAGCCTGGGGATCTCTAGCAGGACCAGGAGTGGGAGTTAAGAGTGGAGAACGGTTAAAGATGCTAACTTTGATGAAAACTGGAATTAAATTCACGTGGCCTTCGGCTGAAAGACTTCATATCCTTGTTGCTTTTAGTTGCTTGTCTTGGCTGCTGCCAGACTGTCTTTGTTTCAGTTTGGACTGTTTTTCCTGGTTTTAACTTGTGTAATTTCAGTCCCTCAATGCTATTTTACTTTAATATGCTACTTTATTATTTTTTTACACTGTGAAGAATACCAATCAGAGTGACACCTGAATATAGCGTGAAGAAGGCAGAAGAGGTAATGCTACTCCGAGAGATTATGAAAGTGAGTATAGTTCATTAAATGCTTACTTTTGTTTGAGTTCAGGGAATAATGTCCATGTGCCCCTTTAGACCTTTTTCAATTTGTACTGATGTACATAATGAAACCCTTATCCATTTGACAATCCTTCCCAAGTGTGATATACTAGGACTGTTAGCACCTTTTGTAGTATGGGTCTCCATATGTAAACCATAATCATAGAACCAATTCCAGGAAAGCACTTTTTAGTCTCAGAATGTCTCTGCAGGAGCCCTGGATAAAACATCTGGGACTGGATCAAGAGGAGATAATGGAAACAATTATCCACCACAATGAATTGTGATGTTTGACGAAATCGACTGTAGTTTTTCTCTCCTCCAGCCTGACTTAGCTTTGGCTTTCCTGTCGGAAGCCACGAATGTACTGTAGCACCAAGATGCATTCCAGCATATTTACTTGGTTATAACAACTCACAATAAGCCCTTTATCCTCTGTGGTTGTTAGTACATTTGAATGGATGGATGATAATAGGGTGACTTTAGTCAAACATTAACATAGATTAAACATACGGTATATGGGAGAAAAGTTGCTTTTGTTGAATATCTGTTATTTGTTTTGACTGCAGTGGGATAAAATAGAAAACGACAAACTGCTTTGACAGAGCTGGCTCACAGTATTCGACAGAAAAGATGTTGAACTTCGAAGCATCTTTTTGAGGCTGGCCCCTCAAAACGGGAGCTAATTACAAGAGAACAAAACCTTTACTCCGTTAGCTCAGGCTGTGTAGATTTCAATATGCTGCAGCACCAAGTGAGCAGGGTTACCTTATTAGTGCAACACGCGCATTGTAGCATTTTAAGGTCTGACTCATTTGATTGTAACTGGATTTTTGTTTGTTGGATGATGTCAACAAATCAGGTGAAAGAACACCTGGTTTGTTGACATCTGTATACACCTTTAATGAATACCGATACGACACGGAACAAATCAATCCATTTGTTCATGTATGCTCACAGTATGTATTAAACTGCAGAAACTCTTTTTGTGGGTTTGTGTGTCATTTTTGGATCAAAATAATTAAATACGGTCATTCATCTAGTGTACAGAACGGTCTTTAATTATTTTGTTAAAACAGCAGTTAGAAAACGTATGAATGCTGAAATATTCTATTCAAATATCATCTTGAATTACCTTACAAATCTAAGTAAAATCAGACCTTAAGTACACTTTAAATGTCACTGTAAACAATGTCTAACTGCAGTAAGTGTGTGCACTCACTTCCATTTTCCTTCAGCTCAAACAAATATTTCCCTGAGACATAATTAGAACTTTTCTGAGGTTATCGTCCAAAGCAAAGGTCAGTACAACCTCGTGGAAATGCACTGCATACACTATATACAGTCTTGCAGTATATAGGACCATTAATTAGTAACCTTGTTTTTTTTTCTTGACTCATTCATCAGAGGAAGTGTTTTCATAAAACCCTCTGATGCTCCCCTCCTTCCTGGTAGTCAGTGTTGTATGGGTAGTAGTACAGGTCGTGTTTGACGGCCATCAGAAGGCCAGGAAGCCCCCTGCGGCCGCCTAACTTGGAGGAGAAGACGACGCTCGGGATGAGGTCGTTAGCGGCCGGGTGAGGTGATGGTATGGTCCGCAGCAGGTTTCCGTCCTTCAGGCTCCACAACCTCGTGTAGCAATCCTGACCCACTGTGGAGAGAACACAAATTAACAGTGAATGTTTTGAAAATGAAACTCGACAGTGAATAGATTTATATAAAGCATGTTTTAATTACCTGCCAACAAAAGCCCTTCTGGTTCATTAACATGAACAGGAAGGTAGGCGTGCTCATTATAGTGCCCTTTGTACTCCTGCACTGCTTTTGTCACTCTCACATCCCACAACTTGATCTGTAAAAGTATAAAGGAAACAAAGCGCAAGCAATAATGTAGACGTCAGTTTATTTTCATTTTACTCTGGAAGGTCTCAAGACTTTAAGATCCTGAGTTTAATTTTAGATTTCAGTATATTCAACCGAATGTCCCATTGATTGGGATTGCTATGGCTTAAAGGCAAAACAGCACATTTTACATGTACAGTCTAAACCCTCATGATGTCATTCCTTTAACATGTAAATAAAATGCAGAAAAGGCCGTGTATGGCTTTCTTCCAGGGTGTCGACATTCATTCTGGCCATAATGTGACTATGGCACACTTGACATATTTGTAATATAGAAGCAAATATTTATAGCATACCTCAAAAAAGGGGTGGGTCAAAATATTGATTTGGTGATATATCGTCGTCCTTCCTCATGCAAATAGTCGATACGCCACGGCAAATATTGATATTTTAATGAACAAATGAAGGCGCTCCAAGGCGGCGCTGCTTGCTGGCTGAGGACATTTACAGCAGGATGATGGCAAGAAAGCTATGTTAAGAGATGCCCCATCTGCTACAATACAACGACTTTGTACACTTTGTTCTCTGTGTTGTGAATACACAGAGATATTCTGCCTTTTTAACATTTCACGGACATTTTGTTTTTTTTCAGTTGGACATGATATATCGCTACATGACTGTTTTGCAATATATTGATTATCACAGAATCATTAAATCGTGATATTATTAGTATCAGGGACCATGTATCACCCTTTGATTCCCACTCCTACTATAAAATGTCACAAAAAACTTGAAAACAAATCCCTGACCTGGCCCAGCATGTCAGCAGCCAGCAGATAATTCTCATCCTGGAGGACGCGTACGGAAGTGATTGCTGATTCTTGATGGAAGCGACTGGCCTTCCAGCTTTGACCCCTGCGACCTCTCTGCCGCAGGTCGATACTGAAAATCTCTCCCGACCTGCAACCGTTAAACAGCACAGGGACCTGAGGGGAAAAGGGAGCATGTTAATGTTTTTTTTTTCTGGTAGTCATTGCCTTTTACTCTGTGTAGATCTCACTCGTATCAAAGAGAAATCAACACTGTTTCTGGAAAATTGAAACATGCTTTAATTACTTTGATGTAACAAATGACTCACCCTGAGGGCAAACTGCTGAGCCAAGACGTCGCTGCCAACGCTGTACGTCTGCGTTCGGCCCGTCTCTGCGTCTTTCACAATTACCCTGCGAGACAAGCCTGCCAACACATGCAAACACCCATTTTCTTATATTTATAACTTTGTGCATGGGAAATTTGTCTCGCTGTATTATTTGAATCATTTACACCAATTATCAGTGATTAGGTTACTCTTTACTCCACCCAAATAAACATCTGTGCGCCCAAAGTCGAACCCAGACATGGCTTTGAAACATGTTTGCCTTTCTGTGCACGCAGCCTTTGAACAACTACTGACACACTCTTCAACGCTTCAGTGCATTGCTTCTGTCTAAGGCTGCAACTACACAATTATTTTCATCATTGATTAACCGGTCGATTTCCCCCTGATCAATTAGTTATCTGGGCCCAAAATTTCAGAAAATGTATAAAAAAATTAAAATAACTTGTTTTAGTTAAAACACGCTTCCTTTTGAAATGATGTTAAAATAACAAACCAGTGCTGAAGGTCTTGTCAAACTGTGGGTTGAGACACCAAGCACAAGACCAGGCGGAGGAGATTTTAAAGCTACACAGCATCCCGGGCTGCTCTGAGGAGAGAGGGGGAGGAAATGAAGAGGAGAAGAAAAAAAAAACCACAAAGAACATTAAAAATCACATGAGTGGATTACTTGTTCTGTTGATTGGAATCCCATTTAAGGAGAAGCAGACAGAAATGGTCCCATATTATCACAACAAAGCTGTTTCACAAAGGTGAGGGTAGAGGAAATTTTGTTGAATCTAACCTGGGTTTGAGTTGCTGAAGAGGGAAGCAGGAAGTAAACTGACACAGCCAGGCGTGTCTACAACTCCAACCAGGCAAAGCCTGATGGTCAACTCAGTCAAGAAAAATGGAAGAGGATACTTGATAATTAACAATAAAAAGCATTTTAAATGTGGGAAAGCACTGTGATAATTTCAAGAAAGGTGCTCGGCTAAGACAAGACATCATATTTTATCAAATACAGATTAAAGTTACGCTGAGATGGATACAAGACATGAGAGTCAGGGTAGTTGACTGAGGCCCAGCAGATGGAATTCACCTGAAACACATTTAGCCAGAACAGAAGTGTAAGAATTATTAAGAATGCTTTAAGAACTGAACACTATTTTCTTATACAACCACTTAAATCATCAAAGGCAAATCACTCAGTTTTATCTGAATAGTTTTAAAGGTCCCATATTAGGCAAAATCAACGTGTTAATCATTTTAACACTTATATTTTGGACCAGAGTCCTACACAAACTTCCAGCCTCAGAGGATTTATCTGTCCAGTGGATACATGTTATATATGACGGCAATGTGCCTGCTAGAGCCTGCAAATGATCACTTTTCCAAATGCTAACTGCTGTTAGCTCCCAGAAGCCTCTGTGGCTGATCTCATTTCCTGTCCCTTAAGTTTCGTTTTACTTTTATTTAAGGTGGACCTAAAGACATACTACTAAACAGAGCGTTCTGAACAGGGCTGTTTTGGCAGGGTGATTGAACTGCTGTGGTGCTTCATCCTTATGGTATTTTGACCAAAGCATGTCACAGACAGATGTTCATTAGGACACCAGGGAACTAGTTTAACTTGGAGAAATAGGGTATATTATGGGATCTTTAATGCTTGGATATATTTTAAACATTCCACTACATCTTAGCATAGATAAACAAGGTTCAGCTGACTCAATTGAAATATCTGACTTTGCGGTTGGTGAAGTAGAGGTTATCACACATCTCTACAGACAGAGAGCCTTGGCTGCTGCTGCTGAAGTTCATGATGCCGTATTTGCAGCCTCCGTGAGAGACATCGTTGACTGTAAACACTCGCTCACACGCCGAGTCTCCCTAAGAAAGACAAGGGACATGAGCAGGATAAAACAATAGTAAGTCACGGTCACAAGTACACTAAACAGCAAAAGCCCCGGGTGATTAATTTGCACGTCTGTGAGTTCTCACCACTATCAGGCTGAAGTTGTCGGTGTTGGGGTTGCTGTTGTCCGTGCTCTGGATCTCTAGTTTGTGGCGTCTCATTGCACCCACCTTCACCTCATGGATCAACCTAAAGACACACAGTAACCATGGTAACCACTGTCTGAAGACCATTCATAGAGCAATAATAATTGACTCACTTCCTTCCAGCTATCTGACAAAGTGAAAGTGATTATTTAAATACATGTTCTCCAAGGGGCTGAATATGAATAATTTATGTTGCTGTAGCAGCTGCAAGATAAATTCATAGAATTCAAACGGCCAGGGAACATAAAATGCTGTTCACGATTTATCACCGTTTTGTATTTTTGTGGCTGCTTTTAAAACCAAATCAAAAAAGATTAGCATCATTATTAGTTACTGACAGACAGACCTAGAAACAAAACCTCACTATAAACACAGAGAGCTGATTAGTACTGAAGGTAGTCTTTGTTTCACTGGGGTTACATTCTGTAATCCAAGACAGCTGTGGGTATTGAATTGTATGGGACATAAGGGGGCAACTCTATGTCCTCACATAATATGTGCACACTTGAGCGTGATACAATACCTGCAGTAGGAGTTTCCAGGTAACAAACCGAGATGTCTTTTCTGCAGGAGCAATGAAGTGTTCAGTCCTCTTCTTGGTGCTTTCTACAAAAAAACAGGATGTCATTAAGACAGGAATGAAGCCAGCTTTGAAACATAGCTCATTCTCAGCTCACATAATACAAATATACCATGTTATTACCCATTTGTAATCACTGTGCAATAGAAAACATTTACTTTTCTCTGGAAATAAATCCGGAGAATATGCAAGAGTCCTGCAGTTTCTCTGTGCTGTGCCATAACTCAACATGAGACTTAGTTAAACCAAATTTAAAACTAGGTAATGTGCAATATTAAAGGGCACTGTGCAAAAACAAAGTATGCAAGTTGCATTAGAATGGGTGAAATGTAATCCTAAATGGCTATTTGTATTGTGTATTTTGTAACTGTGTTTATGTAATTATTAGTGTAGGTGTCACTGTGTACCGCTGCATCGTTGTTTGTTGTAACATGTTACATCAACCTGCCTGAGATAGAAATGAGCCAGTGGCTACAGTCTGGTACATTCACATGTAAATGTTCATTAATGTGTACTTTTAAATAGATGTTACATCTGGAAAGCAAAACAATCAAATGGAAATGTATGGGGAGTTTCAAGAACGAGAGAAAACATATAGAAAGTGTATTTCCTTTCACAGCTGACGTACTTTTGTAGGCTTTTCATCCTCTGCAAGCATCCTGTTTCTCTCCTTTTCCCTTTCTTTCTCTTGCAACTGCTCTCTGGTCAGTGGGTTACAGTTGTTGTGACCGGGCAGCAGGCGAAAATAACGATTTTTCTCCGGGTCAAAGTAGAAACCAGGCAGTTCTGTCAACCAAACAGTCATAGGCATCTTTGATTTGCATTGCATTTACATAGGTTCACACACAATGATAAGTTCAAGTGCATTGGCTGCTACAGTGCTTGCCAGTGGTGCCTTTAGGTGTAGTTTGTTGAGTGTAGCTTACTAACTTAAACGGCTAGTTCAGGTTTTCTGGTGTGTGGTAGTATGAGGTATGGACACAGTCTGAACACTGACTTCACCAAGCAAGCATGCTGCCATTTCCTTTAACCAGCCTTGGAAGAGGATGGTCACTCTCAGAGATAATGTGTCTATCAACATGGACATTTGACTCAAGGAAAAACTGATTTTGACCATTTAACAAAAAAGATCACCTTATAAAATCCAAGCCTGCTTACGTCTGTGAAAACTTTCTTTTCAACAGCCTTTTATGCCTGTAAAACTGAAGCTTGTAAACTGCTCTCTCCCCGCACCAAAGTCCATAGAGAAAATTAGCAATTTTATAATGGCAAACTGTTGTTAATCCACTGCTACTTCCAGCAGTTAATTAAAATGTGTAATTTTGTGACTTCACAGTAAGAAATTGTTTGTATCAACCTGAAGTGACACACTAACCAAACAAGGCAGCAGTAGACCAGCAGTGTCTGTGTCCCTGCAAGCTAAAAGCTTCTTTATAAACTTTGTTGCAGGGCAGTGAACAGTTTACAAACTTCAGCTTGCAGACACAAAAGGCTGTCGAATGCTGCTGAGACAAAGTGGCGAACAGGAGTAGCAGGAGTATATTTCATGAGGTGAACATTTCATTCAGTGGATAAAACCAGTTTTTTTTCCCCTCTGTACCTGGTGTACACCATACTTAAAAAAAACCAAAAATATCCATTGTATGTACTCAAAAACCACCACTTGGGCAGATGCACTGACCTGGGGCAGCAGTGCTGCCTTTGGAGGAGGAAGACGAAGACGGGGATGAGGAAGAGGAAAAGGAAGCTGAAGATGAGGATGAGGATGAAGAGGACTGGTTGTCATATCTCCTTTGTGATGCTCTGTATGACGGCCCAGCATCACTGTGTGCATTCCTGTGAAATGAAAGGAGGAAATGAAAATGCATGAACACATTATTGAAAAAATGTACAACATCATTGCTGATAAACATAGACTGAAGACACGTATCATATCCTTCAAAGTTAAGTACGCAACAGCATCGTCAAATCTACTGATGAGACCACCATTGTATGACTGATTAATAACAAATAAGTCCACAGGGAGGAGGTCCAGCATCTGAGGCAATGTGACAGCAACAACCTGGTCCTGAACACTGCCAAGACCAAGGAGATGAAAATGGACTTCAGGAGATCCAAATGGTCTGAGCATTCCATCCTGGAGAGGAGGTCGAGAGGGTGGAGAGCTTCACATTATTTGGGGTCAACATCTTGGCCAACTTCACCTGGTCCACATCTCGCACCAGGTGGGAAAGGCACAACAAAGACTGTAATTCCTCAGGAAGCTGCATCAGGCCCACCTCCCCTAACACATACTGCTGTACAGTGTGGTTCAGCTGCTGTAGTGCAAAGGACAGGGAGGACCTGCAGCGGGTGATGAGGGTAGCAGAGCAGGCAATCGGGACCACACAACTTCCCCTGAGTGACATTTTCACTTACAGACTCCAGCAGAAAGCCAATAAAGACGCTACAGGTCACTCAGTTCAAGAACAAACAGACTCAATAAAAGCTTTTACCCACAGGATGTCAAATGTGCCCTCTCCCCACCAGAGGTGGAAAGTAATGAAGTATGTTTTTTTGGAAAGTACTGCACTTCACTATGTTTTAAATCACATCCGTTATTGAGCAAAAAAATGTTGTACTGAATTAAAAAATAAAAACATGCACTGGAAACTTTGGCAGTGAATGATGAGGAAGTGAATTGGTGTTAATTAGGGTCTCTGGGTGAGTAAGAAAGTTAAAGCATTTGTGACCTTTGGCCCATTTTGACTGATACATTATGTATTCACGTATTCTATTTTGTCAGTACTTTAATTTGTAAAGGTCTGCCTGTAATTAATGTACTTTTACTTGTACTTGGGTAAATGGTTATCAAAATTGTGGTTATTTTTTGTAGAATATTACAATACTTTTTCTACCTGTGCTGCTTACTGATGACCCACTCCCCACCTTTAACTGTGCAATATTATATGCTTAGAGCAGGTCTCTTACACTACCACTGTCTTCATATTGCACCTTATAGGCTGTCTACTTGCGGCACTTTGTATTTTATGTAGGTTGACTGTTCTTTCCCGCAGCCCTTTTCTCGACTTAACATGCTGCTAATTATAGAGCTGCTAAACTGTTTTTCCATTGTCCCCACTACAGTGAAAATAAAGATTTATTCTGTGTCCACATACCATCGATCGTCCTGAGCAGATCTCTCACTGTTGTCTCTGTGCCAGCCGCGACGGTGACCGTTCTCCTCCTGTCGCCTGTACGGTCGCTGTCCTCGCCAGGTGAATTTCTTCATCCCTTCTATTTGAGCCCAGAGACTTAAGAAAAAAGTCCTCACAACACACTGTCTTTCATTCACTTCCGTAAGCGTGTAAAGCAGCTAGTACAATAGTGTTTCCATGTTAGCACAAGTTAGCAAGCCCCCATGGTTAGCGCTCTTCTTCAATGTTAGCTTCAGTTCCCTCTTTACACGTTGAACATAAAGCATTTGAATGTTCACTGTGTCATTAAATACGCGTTAAGTTAACGTTAAACAATGTTTATTTGTTGTTAAACTGGTAATTCGTGCCAGTTTTAGCACCTCAGTTCATGAGCTAACAACAGTGTTTGAAATTCCGGCCATGTTGTCCCGCCCCCAGACGTCGCTGATTGGTCTATTGCTGAAAAATAGTTTGTGACGTAGCAGACCTTCATTGGTCTTTTTTTTTTTACGAGTATCAGGTACAAATTGGAATAAAAAGATGACGTATTTAATTTAATATGGATATTCACATGAGGTCAGCGCCTTTATTTTTACCAGTGTTGTTTTTTGTTCAATTACTATAAGCGATAATACGGTTATAACATTGGTGGTTATTGTTCAAACACCCATCAAAAACCCATTCAAACCCACACAACCGGTGTGATGTTCGTGTAAATCCAGACATATGATCGTGATAATCTAAGGACGGCGACATTGATTTTGACAGATTTGTCTGAAGCCACGCCCCCTGTATGCATGCTGCTGTTGTATTGGTGGGGAGGACATTGCCCAGGACTGCATTGGCTGTAGCATTTTTCTTCCCTTTCTTTTTTTTTTCATAAGGGTCCCAAACTATACAGAGATTTGGATTATTACGGTACAGTCCTGCAGGGAAATGGCGGCTGTCATTCATAATCCTCTAAAATCGTGAGTAGTTTTTACACATGTTACATGAAATGACTAAATCGTGAGTTGCATGCATTGGACGCACTGTAGAGCAATGTAGTAGGGCTAAACGTGCTTTCATATGTGATGCACAAAATGAAGACTTTTGTCATGGACAGTCCACGCGTGTGTGTGTGTGCATGTGTTATCTGCAGCGTGTGCAGCTGCCTGCTTTGATACATGGTTGTAAAAACACGCACAGCTGAGTGTGTGCACACAGCCCGCGCGCCTAAAAAAAAAAGCTCTGCATTTCACTCCACTTGGTTTCCAAAAAAAAAGTTGAAATCGACTACAAGACTGAAAACTTTGCACGCGGTGCTCTTTGTGCGCGAGAGAAGCGTGGATTTGCAGATCGTTTCGTACAATTAACGTCTCAAAGCGCTCGTGCAGACAGTGCGCGGCTCGTGCTGTCAAACAGATGCACACAAAGCATCGCGGATGCTGACCCTGTTTCATGCTCGTATGACAAATCTGCAGCGGTGTAATAACGATGCAAGGGCGTGCAGTGAGGGAAAAAACTGATGACTTTTGATGCTGCACTCTAATAATAATGTGTGCAAACATCTGCCACAGAGCTGCATAATTTATGCACAGATGTTATCTTTAATATGCAAACATCGCCAAATATGAAAAAACAAAATAGTAGCTGTGTATGAGCTGAGATTCATTTGTAACTTTTCAGTTCAGTGTTATATACTTAAAGCAATTAAAGATTATTTACTGTTAAGCAACATCATTAAAGTCTAAATTTGCATAATAAATGACTACATTATAAGAAAAATAGAAACAAGGACACACTGCAATAGTGATACAATTGTTTTAAAACATGATTGTGACTAGTCTGTGTCTCTGCAGGCTGACAGCAGTTGTTTACTATCAATCATGTGGAATGTGCAGAGTTATGACGTTTAAGAAAATCTGTTGTGAAGACCTTAAATCAGTGTTTTAACTAAACAAAGCATCATACGTGCCATCTGTCTGCTTTTTATGGGGGAAAAAAAATGTTGCCACAAACATGTCCTGTGAGCTTAAAGCTGCAAAACAGATCATGCTGTAGATAGAGTGTCGGTATATGTGTGTATTTGTGTTTTTTTTTTTTTGCAGTTATGCATGTAGAGCAGCAGATTAGAAGCGTCCCAGTATTTTCCTGGGTCCATCTGTTGATAGAATGAGAGAGGTCAAGAAAGAAAGTCTGGAAAGATAGAGGTTGGGAAACCCCATCTGCCCTTCATATAGGGTAATACTTTCCCCTAATGCATACATTATAAGAAAGGAAAAACATGTATGACTTCACCCACCAAAACTCACATACATGCTTAGGTGCATGTCATAATAAAAAATAAAAAAAGGAAACTGTCCATAACTGTATAGGAGTGTGTAGGAGTGCGAGAGAGAATATTGAATTACCATCATGGGAAATGATGTTGTGGTCTACTTTTCCAGTTGTGTGAGTTTCACCGTCTGCTTGAAACAATGGGACGTACTTGTCATCTGTCCCCAGGATGTGGCCGGCAAATCATGTGCAGTCAATAAGGACATCAGTAGTGATCTGGCCCTCCTCTCCCACCAGTGTTCAGCCTCTAAACGATGAATTACAATCGTCAGCTGGCAGTAAATACGTCTGGATCTCCAGACTCATTCAGTCATATTTAACCATCCAGATTTACTTGATTTATTTTAACTCTCTTTTTTTTTTTTTACAAAGGCTTCTTTGTGATTAAGAGGAAGGCGGCCATGTTTGATGGGACTAAATGAAGAGCTGACATGAAAAGTATTCAAATGAGCAGCGTTATTCATATGCAGAGATTTATGTGTGCGTGTGCATATTTCTGTGTCCTTTTAGCTCCGCTCTTGTCATTAGGTCTGGATTTACAGGGAACTGAATCATTTTTGAGGCATAATGATTTGATTTTGGAAATGGCTTAAACAGATGATAGGGATGCAGTTTGTATTGGACAGGGGAGGAGGGTCAGTGCGTCTTTGCAATTGTGTGTTTTTATTGTGTGTATTTGTTACATGCGTGGGCGGTTGTTCAACCATTCACCCCTCCCCCAATTGGCGTGAGTGATGGAGGTTGGGGTGTGCGTGTGTGTGTGTGTGGGGTGGGGAGATGTGGTGGGGTGTCTGCCCGACTGAATTTACTGCATACATTTGTACTACACCCTCCGCACACAGGGGCAAACCCTGGCCTTTGTCTATCTGAGGGAATGGGTATGTCCGGGAATGGTTTCCAGACATGGGGAATTAAATGTCCAGGAACATTTTTTTTTTTTTTTTTTTAAATAGAAAGCTCCTTGCAGGGATCAGTCCCCCCTTTTGCTCTGCTCTGCACAGAGAGAATACTAATATCGCTGAGTGTATGTGGAGATGTGAGTGAGACGCGAGTGTATGCAATTCTTCACATATAAATTATTCATCTTGTATTCTGTTTTGACACATATTCTCATATTTCCTCCTGTTACCCCATGCTAAGTTGAAATGAGTTATCGCTCAGCGCATGTCTCCAGCTCTCACTCCCTCACCTTACCCCACTTTCAGTGTTCCCCCCCCCCCTCCACACACACACAACCCCACCATCACACACAGTAAAACAACAGCAGGATCTAAATCAGGGTTTTCCCTTTGCAGCACCGTTTCCTCTTCAGCTGCTCCCCTATCCCCCTATCCCCCCCCCCCGACTCAGACTGCACTCTGTACATTTCCCCTTTATTCCCTTTGTGTGTCTGTTTGTACATGAAAGAGAGTGTGCATGCGTGTGTGTGTGTGTGTGTGTGTGTGTGTGTGTGTGAGCACATAGGCCTATACACATTCGTGACTCGGAGAGAAAATGAGTGTGACAGGGTTTGAAAGGGAACACGTGTGTGCCCCGGGACACATCGGACCCCTCCTCTTCCCTGCCTCCTTTAGCTCCTCCTCGTCCTTCTCTTTGCCTGTGTCTTCCTCCTCTCACTGCTTTGCTTACTAAACGTCTCAAAGAAGCATATCAGTGTGCCCATATGCTGTTGCCCTACCCTGCACTTCGTTTGGGGCCTCTCACTTATTCCAATCCCAAACTGGTTTTCATCTCCAAAATCTTTGTGCCTTCTCTCACTTATTCCAATCCCAAACTGGTTTTCATCTCCAAAATCTTTGTGCCTTTATAGCTGTTTCTGTTTTTTCTTATAAACTTAACATGTTTACATTATAATAACAAAACAAAAAAAATTCTGTATCAGACTGCCCTCCCCTTAATTTATTTTGCTGTCCCCAAGGAGCTGAAGTGGTTTCATGGATGCTCTGACCATCAGCCATCAGTCAATCTTTCACTTTAGAGCACAGATCCTTTTAAAATGATTGATATGGCAACATCTCCTGGAAATCTGGAGCACTTTTTTTTGCTTTAAGGACACTTATGATAAATGAAATGGTCTAAAATGTCAGATGACTGAAATGCTGCTGCAAATCAATCTGACAATCCATCACACACACCAGAATATAGCATTTATAATGCTGTATAAAGATAATTAGAAGTGATTAAAACGAATTGGTAAATTAATTATGGTGATTATTTCACCAATAACATAATTTGTCACATTCAACTAATCAAAGAGCAACTTGTTATGATTTATTATGCCACTAATCAGTTCTTTCATTTATTAATTATACTAGTTAGTGAGTGCGAGAAGAAGGGGCTGTGAGCCATATGTGAAATACATAGACTAAGATTAAGATTAATGGAGAGGCTTGACCGCAGACATGAAAACTGATCAACAGAACTTCACTGTGGTAGTCACTGTGTGTGTGTGTTTGTGTGTGTGTGTGTGGTCCAGGTATTATTAACATTGTGGGGACTTGCATTTGTTTACATTGTCACATTATTTGAACATGTCTTCCTTAAGGGTCCCCATAATGTAAGTTAAAGGTGCCATATGTCAGAATGTGGCCAAAAAAACGGTTAATACATTCAAATTCAAAATACGAGGTCTTTTAGGTTTCGTTTTCTAACGTAACTGGCAGCCCGTGGTTGCTCGGCAGCTGAGACTCTACTGACTGCAATGATTGGTAGACAGCGGTAGGTGGCGCCACATGCCAAACATGATTTCAAAACATAAACATGATTTGCAGTCTGCAAAATATTTTTTTTAATGCAAATATTTTGTCTGTGCTGTTGTTGTTGGTGAGTTCAGTTTGTTATATGAACATTATTCTCGAGTCTCTGTGACATATTAGGAGGATTTTATGGCCAGTTGCTTTAGAGTTATTACATAATGCACCTTTAATACATGTTTAGGTGAAAACATAAGTTTTAAGGTTAGGATGAGGTTACGGTGAGGGTCAGGAATTAGACTATTAGTAATTATGGTTAAGACTAGAGTAAGTCTCCACAAAATGTAAGTCAATGCAATGTCCTGTGAATTGATGGAAACCAGACTGTGTGTGTGTGTGTTTACTTGTTTTTGTTACCTCTTTAGGACCTTTTCTGGTATAAACAGGGAACATGTCAGGACCAATCGTCCTCATGGAGACCAAAACCTGGTCCTAATGAGCAACAACCTAATTTCTGAGTAACTCTACGGCTAAGATTAGAATGGATTGGGTGGATTTCCCTCTCCTCTCTGCTGACATAGTATCAGTTGATAAAATTAAATATGGCATCGATAAGAGCGTCCATCAAACAGAAAGCCTCTTTACTACTATGGAAATAACTGAAACAATCAGAGTAGTGAAACCATACACACACATACACTGCAGATTCCATCAGTAACCAGGAATCTGTTGACCAAAAAGAATGTGTTCCCTGACATGCAAAAATCACTGACATAAACAAAATCACTATAATCAGCCACACGGTCGAGCTCCGTACAGACTTCAGAACTGGGTTCAGGGCGGTAGGGAGGGGGCGTTGTATGTCTCAGGACATGCAACTCATAGACAGATGGT